>NW_008658617.1:26138-31251 GCF_000695815.1 Acanthisitta chloris | reverse complement strand
GAAGTGGGAAGAATGAAGCTGCACCTTCCTTGTGGATTTGTGTAGCCAATTAGGTGTTCTTGAACAAAAAGTGTTCTTTGGGTTTTTTGAACCCGGAAGAGTTTCTGGCTTTAGAACTGCGAGGAAAGATGCAAGAAAAAGCATGTTTTCTGTTTTCATGTGGATTCACAAAGCTGATCAGTCAAGGGCAGTTCTCTAGACAAAATTCAGATGTAGTAAAGTGGCTGTAAAGCTTCTGTGTCTTTCCAAAGTGCTCCAAGACTACAGAACAGTGAAGTCAGCAGTGCATTTATTAAGGCCTGAAAACAGCTCCATGGAAGCATTAAAAATTGCAAAAGCAACCTGCACACATCCTCTTATGCTGGCAGTGTACGTGCAAGGAATTTCACAGGACTTTCAGCTTGCTGACACTGTGCTGTACACAGGTGAAAGGTGTGTAAGGTTGGTGCTCTTCTAACTGTGCTCCATGCCTTTAGGACAAATTTTGACCTTTAAAGAACAGTTTGTCTGTAATTAATGCTGTTTGCTTTTGTTGTGATGGTAGATGGATGATTGTCATTCCAGAGGCATATTTGGGCATCCATTCCTGTGATGAAGGGAGGTTGGGAAAGCGAGAGGTCTTTGCGTACAACTGGGTTGGGCTCTGGGTGTAAAGCCTAGGGAGCAATTGTCCCATCTGAGAGCCTGGTGGGAATGGAAACAGGAATGCTCTGTTCTAGCTGGGCACATGGAGGAGGCTTACAATGTTAACACTGCTTTTGTTCCACCTAACTCTGTAGGGCGTCGATATGCACTTCTTTGTATTCATGTTTGCTGTATTTTCTGTATAAATGATGGGGTTTTTTCCCTCTAGAATGAGCTATGGAACATTGCATTGCTGTGTATCCATTCACACTAGCTTTGTTCCTTGTTTCTTTCCTTTCCCTTTTCCCCCAGATCTATCAAGTCCAGAAGGTAGGGCTTGCTTGCTTTCATTCTTGTTTGCATGTGTTCCCATGTTGTGAGTCTTGCTAGAACGTCAGAATCACAGAATCATTTAGGTTGGAAAAGACCCTCAAGATCATTGAGTCCAACCTAGAAAATCCTCTAAAGAATGCACAGCAGGCTATAAATTTCCAAGCAATTTT
Source organism: Acanthisitta chloris (assembly GCF_000695815.1). Taxonomy (NCBI): domain Eukaryota; kingdom Metazoa; phylum Chordata; class Aves; order Passeriformes; family Acanthisittidae; genus Acanthisitta; species Acanthisitta chloris. The sequence goes on along the minus strand of NW_008658617.1, from coordinate 30,124 downwards.
GCCCTTCCCTCCCACAGTCTTGTAGGGTGGATGATAAAGGGAAGTGCAGGAAGATGACCCATGTGAAGTATCTAGTCAGGCACTTACTGTAATTTTTGCTACAGCCTGTTTGACAAAGAATAAGCAATAAACAGAGGAGTGGCTTGGCAAAGCAGTCATCATAGGAGGCTGCAGTGGCTTCATGTGTCCCCAAGAGCCACACAGATGTTTGTGTGCTGAAGACCAAGAGCATTGCTGAAAGTATTTCATGCTGGGCAAGCATTTAACAGGTGCCAGCAGGCAGAATGACTTTCAGATGACTTTGTTTGCAGGAAGTTGCTGAAGGAAAGCAGGGATGCTGTGTTTAATTTATAATCTTTTGGTAAATTGGCTGTATGGCTTTCCTTCTAGTGACACCTAAACATTATAAGTGTTTTTATATTGTTTAATTCTCTCACCTCGGTTTAGAGTCATGATCTCTTCCCTCCTCCCAATTTCCTTTTCATGGTGATGGTAAAGATGAGGATAATACTAGCTCTAACTGAGGTCACTTGCTATGTAGCAACAGAGATTTTGGGGGTTTGTGTTATGATATTTGGCTGTTCTACACTTCCAGCATGTAAACTATGTGGTACCTGGAAACAGAAATAGCTCCAAAGAGGATTTGCAGGGAGGGAGAATGCATCCATTTCTTCGAGCCTGTCATTTTCTACCATATTTTTTCCTGAGATATTTTTATTGCTTGCTGAGTAGTGAATGTCCCCTAAAATCACAGTGTGTTTGGTTTTGTTCTGGTGCTCCAGCTGCCTTAACTGCATGTTTCATTCGCTTGACCTAGCAGTGCATGTGCTTCTTGGAAGTGCTGCTCTCCTCTTTGAGTGCGTATATATATGAAGATAGCTGTTCGAATCATGTGCTCTGGTATTTAATCCTGTCCCCATCAATTTGGCAATAAATCTCTCTAACACTGGGTTTTATTTCTGGAGTTGACTGTGTGTGGAGTGACTCAACTTCTGCCCGTGGATCAACAGGCAACATATTTAACCTTCTGGTGTGAACGCAGCCCCACGGGAACCCAGGAGGTTGTTTACTGTTGGTGCCCTGACATGGATGAGAAGATAAGTGGGTTAGCCTCCTAACATCCCATAGCAAGTTTGCAAGTCAGGCAGTTTCACTGCCACTTAGTGAGCAAATTGCATCTGGAATTCTCTCTCAATGGTATTAATGTCATTAATTATTTAATTGTTATATCACTTTTCAGGGTAGAAGGGAACTTGAGTCCAGCAAGGGCCTCTAACTAAAACCTAAATGAATGGATAAGCACCATCTCTTCCTTTAACCCCTTCTAATCAGCTCCCTGGGGGCAGAACAGAAGAGTAAGTGTAGAGAAAGGACTGGGAAGTGGCTGTGAGTGGTCAGAATTCTTGAGGCTTCAAAAGCTGACAGTTCAGTCCAGTGTGACATGTGCTGTTTAAAAGATTAGAAAGTAAAAATAGTCTCAAGGCAGTGGCATTCACTTAAGATTTTCCCTTAGGGGATATTAAGCATGTAGCTATGTAATTTGAAATGGAGAAGGAGAAGCCTACAAGTGGAACTTAAATTGTGACAGAGCAAGTCTTATAAGGGATATTTCCTTATCTCCCTTTTGCAATGCTGAATTCAGAAGCTAGTGTCAGAAAGTAAGAACAGAGGGCAGGAAAAGGAAGCAGCAGACCTTTCAGAAATTACTGGTGTCTTTATGGATCCTTCCTGTGTGTGAGAAAGTATTCTCCATTCTCAGACTGTTTCTTTTTAAATTGATGTCTAGTGTTAGAAAATGTTACATGTCTCTTAGGGACTTAAAAGCCTCTAATAAGGCTTTACCTGACCTGCTTTCCTGCAAAGCATATAATCTGTGGGTTCTCGTTGTGTACACAGCCCTGACCAGCTGGAGTTTGTGGAATTTTCAAGGGTCTTTTTCCGGCTGTGATGTACATAAAAGTAAATTTTATCACAAGATATGGTATGGGTTTTGCATCTGCCTGAAAGTAACCAGTCTGAGCACTTGGGAGGAGTGTGTAAGGCTTGAAGAAACAATGATTCATGTCATGCACTCTTAATTTCCTGTGTTTAAGGGAGAAATTTCACTTGTGTGTAATCTGGCTAGGCATTGTGTAGGTAATGGGATGGTTTTGAGCACACACTGAGATGCTTTGCAGGGAAAGCAGAGGGGAATACTTCCCTGTTCCCATAGGGAAATGGTGAAAGAGGTTGTTGAACCGTTGTCTCTTTTCCTTGTCCCAGAGAGATAATAAAATCATAGAATCAGCCGGGTTGGAAAAGACCTCCAAGATCAAGTAGTCCAACCCTACCATGGTTACTAGACCATGGCACTAAGTGCCACATGCTGCTTAAATCTGCAATGCAGTTGAATTTATTTCCCGTCTTCAAATTACTGGCCTAAAAACTTATTTTCTGATGTTTTTCCTAATAACTTGGATTGCTGTGAGCTCCTGGATTTTTCCCAATTTGACCCCAAAACTGACAACATTTAAAGGTCCTTGCACAGTTTGAGCTATCCAGGATATGGGATTGACCACCCCACTACCTATGTTACTACTTCTCTCCAGAGCTGTTAAGAATCAAATAAAATGAAGGGTACTTTAACATGAAAGTTGTTCTTTCAAGAGGAAGAACTCTGCAGTGGGAATAAACTGATACAGGATTGATGAAAACACAGCTGTTTGTTCTAGTTTGTTCATAGCTAGTGAATTAAGTTTTGAAAAGTGAGAGTAAAATGACATTAATGCCATTGAGCAAGTGCTAAAACCAGAGTGCAATACAGAATAGGTTTCTTGGTTGGTTTTTGTGATCATTACCTAAGGTTTTGATTCTTGGTACTCCTGCCTCAAGCCTGTAGGAAAGCTTGTGGCAAGTACAGGCCAGATTATTTTCACAACCTCAGAGCACATGATCTAAATTTTTCCAAAATACATATTATGATTCCTGAAGAAGGATTTCAATTTGCCTATTGCTGTGATTTAGGTCAGTGATTTTTGTCTTCACACAGGAACATTACAGTCATCATTAAAAATGCAAAATTCCTGAGTCCAGATTTGACATGCTTGTTTGGGGAGGAAGAAAAGTCCCATTAAACCTGTGAATCTTGGAACAATTTGCTGTTTGGTGGAAATTGAAGTTCATTGGGAACTTCCCAATGTTGTGCAAAGAAATTATGAGCTGGGAAGTGGTTCAGAAGAGACAGTCTGTTAAGAAAACACATGGCATTTGGAACTGAAAGGCAGGGAGGTTTCCAGCCTTGCCTGCATTGGTGGAGCTTGTCCTCTTCTATCCTTTTTGGTGCTACCACTGCTGTCAGGTGGTTGTACTGTAGGCAAAAAGCCTCACGCTCTGAAAGGAGCTCTGGGGAGCTCTGAATACAGTGAGTCAGATTGTACAGATGAGTTGTATTCAGCTTGTCTGCCTGGTTTGACAAATCTGTATGGGAAACATGATTTGACAGCATTTTTCATCCTGAAAGTGTGCGGCATTTGCCTCCCTTGTAATGAGTCTTGACTTAAATGGGTCAGGAATTCAAGACTCATTACGCTCCTTGCTCCTGTCCCCCAGCACTGGGGTTTTTGCTCTGCTGAGAGAGAAGAAACTGTCGACTACTCCAGCTGTACCCCAGACACTCCTTTCCCTTGCTGGACAGCTTTTCCTGGCACGTTCTATGGAGGGCTCTGGTGCCACAAGGCACAGGTCTTCCTGGCATGTTTGTGTGTGTAGCTGTGTGGCTCAGCCAAGACCTGACAATGCATGTCTAAATGTTCCATGTTTGCTTTTCTCATCTAAATTCTGTTTTTTTCCCTTTTCTGTCTGTAGAAATATTATGGTCTGGATACTAAGTGGGGAGACATCGAGCAATGGATGGTAGGACTTGATCAACGTAGCACAACAACTTTTACATATTGAAGTTTTGTATAGTTCATAGAGTTTGAAATCCCACAAAGTAGGTATTTTCATGT
>NW_008658617.1:24595-26105 GCF_000695815.1 Acanthisitta chloris | reverse complement strand
CTGCAGTCATTCTTTTCCACCTGAAATGTAGCTTTTGATCAGCTTCAGGCTGGCAAGGGCTGGACCAGAGCCATCTCTTTTTACAGACCTCTGTCTCCGTGCTATCAATTGAAGATTAAGTTAGGCTAAAGACCTGTTACAGTCTCTTGGGATACAAGAAATATTTGTACTCGTTTTACTTCTTGTGGATTTCATTAACATTTGAGTTTTCTTAAATCTGCCTTCGGGTAAATCATGGGCAAGTTTTATCCAGTTACCTGCTTCAGGTCCCTTTGTACTTACTGGTCCAGGGGTATCCTTCAGAGGAATTATCACTGCTACAGTGGCAATGCTTGCTTTTTCTGGCAATACAATGTCCTGGATTTTACAGTTTGCTAAAGCCAGTGAAGTTGATACCAGCTACAGACTTGGCCATTAGCAACATCTGAGTGTTTTAACACCCATAATGTAAGAAGTAGCTAACGATCTGGAAGTCATTAGCTTCAAATGTATTTCAGCCATAAGTTTATGAAATCACTTGCCAGTGATGCCAGTGCTTTTTCTGGCAATACAATGTCCTGGATTTTACAGTTTGCTAAAGCCAGTGAAGTTGATACCAGCTACAGACTTGGCCATTAGCAACATCTGAGTGTTTTAACACCCATAATGTAAGAAGTAGCTAACGATCTGGAAGTCATTAGCTTCAAATGTATTTCAGCCATAAGTTTATGAAATCACTTGCCAGTGATGCCAGATGAAAACTAAGGGGCCTTTCCCTTTTTCCCTACAAGCTGAGTAGCACACACTGGAAAAGGGAAAACTGAACAGCTGGCTTCCAGTGTGGAAGTAAACTTCTCAAACTCCCTGGCTTCTTGACCCTTGATGATTACTCAACATAAATACTGGTTTGCGTGGACCACCCATCACATGAATAAGCCATTGACTTTCCTTAAATCCTTGCTGGATGAGCTTGGCTCCATCTTACTGGCAATTCCCTTGCTTGAAAATCAGCTCACCTGGGCGAACAGTGAACTACAATGTTGAAACCTTTTACCCTGTTTTTTATGACTGTTTCTAAATTCCATGGAAAATCAAGTTGTTAAAATAAGTTTGTTGAAAGGTAATCTATCCCACAGTGTTTCCAGTGTTGCAGAGACTGTAAGCAGAGCACAGCTGCTTACGGTCTGGAAGAAGGGGCCATACTCACTAGGGAGAAACCATGGCCCTGTGACAGTACTTCAAGTAGAAGATTTTTGAGGTTTATTTTGAAATAATGCAAGATGGAAAACTTAATTACACAAGCACTCTTAAGTATACTGTGCCCAGATGCAAAGAGACGCACTTGAAACAGTTTTGAGGTAGCAATAAGGCATCACTGGATACAGTTTTCTGCACAAGCAATAAAAGTGTGTAGTGGAGTAAAATTAAGGGGAAGAAAGTTGAGGTCACAAAGGATGGAGAAAGAGTTTTTCTGGTTTGACAGAGTGTCACTGTCTGTTGTTTGGTTTAACCTTGCTGTCTTCTAAGCGTG
>NW_008658617.1:13773-24583 GCF_000695815.1 Acanthisitta chloris | reverse complement strand
CGCTCTGTTGGTGTATCTGCCCTCTCAACACTTCCCTCTGCTTTCTCTCTGCTGCCTTGGTAGGAAGACAGTGAGCGTTATTCCCGTAGAGCCCGAAGAAATGCCTCGGTTAGTATCTACTTTTGCTTTTTCTTTTTAGCTAGACATTTCAGGTTAAGAAAGCAAACATGTATAAGGCAGTTCCTTCTTAAAAGAAAAAACAAAACTAGCTCCCCTGCCCCAGGCAAGTAAAAAACCCCAAAGCCACTTCCTGAGTTCTCTGCCCTCTCCCCAGTCACTCTGGGAAGCTTCTGCAAATGTGCTAGAATAAAGGGGGTGGGAGGTGGGGAAATGCCCTGCTCAGAGTGTTTAACGTTCATTTATGCAGACTGAGAGCCAAAGAGCACAGAGCAGGGAACGCCCGAGCAAGCTCCTCGGTCACCCTGTAGTAACATGCTTGACAGTGTTTCTAGGACAGCGTATGACTTCTTTTACTTTGTGCTAATAGTTTTAATGCAGTTCTTTCTTAAAATACATTTATTTTGTATGTCTTTTCTTGCCTTCTGTCACATCAAATCCATCAGTGTTTGCCTCACTGCCTGTTACTTGTGTTCTTTTCATTGTTTTCTTGTCTATACTTTCTCTTGATAGGCTTCGGATGAAGATGAGCACATGTCAGTGGGTAGCCGTGGAAGCCTGAGGGTTGGTAAACTGTACAATTTCAGTGTGCATGTGTGTGTATGGGTGTCACTGTCCTCCTGTACCACCAGACTGGCTGTAGTACTGTGATAGTATCATCCTTCCAAGTCTCGACATGTTCCATGTTATGAGTTTTTTTCAGGTAGACGTGGATCAATAATTCTTTCAACCAGGGGAACTGTCAGATGTGTGTGCACTGTGCAGGAGCATGAGTTCCTCTGTCAGGATCCTTTGTGGTAAATGCTGTTTACTGTTGCAGGAAGTATTTAGCCAAGACATTGGTATATGCAGCTATTTCTCTTATGCACCTTGTAAGCTTCCCTGTTTCATTACTGATGCTGAAAATTTGGGAAGAGGAAGTGCTAGCTTACTGCAGGATCACTGTTTATTAGTTCAGGAAACTAGAAGCAAATGATTAGTGGAAATAAGTCTTAAGTGCTTTGGAATTGCAGATGAATACTCACAGAATTATAGAATATCCTGACTTGGAAGGGACCCACAAGGACCGTTGAGTCCAGCTCCAGGCCCTGCACAGGACAGCCCAACAATCCCACTGTATGCCTGAGAGCATTGTCCAAACACTCCTTGAGCTGTCAGGCTTGGGGCTGTGACCGCTGACCTGGGGACCTGTTCCAGTGCCCAAGCACTTCTGGGGGAAGAACCTTTTCCTAACATCCAATCCAAACCTCCCCTGACACAACTTCATGCTGTTCCCATGGGGCCTGTCAATGGTTACTCTCCTTAAAAATGCTTTAGAGATACTTGAAATTCATCTGCAGGCTTGAGTTTTGTGGAGGGAGGGATTAGTAAAGCACAGAGTACTCATCTGTAGGAAAAGCTCAAACACTTTTTTTCCTCAAAATATCCAGACAGTATTTTCCCAGATAATAAACCTTAACTCAGTTCTAGTGTAGAGTCTAAAAGACTCATTAAAAAAACATAAAATAAAAATTGCTACGGCAGAAACTCCTCAGTGATCCCAATGGTGTTCACTGTAAAACAGCACAAGATGCACTTAAAAATATCATGTTGCTTTGTTCCCTTTTTAGTGGAATCTTTATTGCTACTTATGAAATGCTGTTCAAATCTTTATTCTTTAAGGTGCCAAAATTACTTGAGTGCCTTTCAAAACTAGAAGATGCCTCAAAGCTCCAAAAATTTGATGAAAAAAAGGTTCTCTGCACAGCTGAACATGAAAAGTGATGTTTATTTTACTTGGAGCTACATCTTAATGTGTTTATGAAAGTGTTTTTTTGGAGGGAAAAACTCTCAAGTTCAGTTGAAATACCAATTATTTCTATTTAGGAGGGGTTGACAACACAAATGGATTGTTTAACCATTGCTGTAAGTGTGTTCCTTGACATGGCACACTGGCTCTATGTTTGGAGGAGGAGCCCTCTTCATCTGAAACACCTTTTGTACATGGAAGTCCACCATTGATTCCTTTTGAGTTGTTGCTGTGAAGTAATCCTGTGTTTTATATGCTTAAGTAGCAGAAGCCTTGTGTTCTGCTTCCCTACCATTCCTTGGAGAAGCTTTTCTGATCATTTTTATTGGAGCACAGGCTTTCAGGCTGTGATAACCACTGCTGGTCTGGTGAACAGCAGTCTCCAGCTGGTCCACGAGATAGCCCCTAAATTCCTCATACTTCAGCAAAGAATGTACTTTTCTGGCAGAAGGATCTGGCTGAAACTTTTCACTCTTTTATTTCTCGTGATGTTGTACAGGCTTCCCCCTACTCTCAGAAAGCAGCATTTGGTGGGTGTCCTTGTGCAAGCTGACACATGGGCAGGCACAGGAAGGGAGTTTTGACAGAGCTTCCTTCCCTGATGCAAGTGTCAGTGAGATTGTAGAAGCATGTAAATGTTTGCTAGTCTGAACCCTTACACATACTCCTGTTACTTCAGTCACAATTCATTGATGGAACATAGTGTGATAGAACAGGAAAGCAGCATTTGGTGGGTGTCCTTGTGCAAGCTGACACATGGGCAGGCACAGGAAGGGAGTTTTGACAGAGCTTCCTTCCCTGATGCAAGTGTCAGTGAGATTGTAGAAGCATGTAAATGTTTGCTAGTCTGAACCCTTACACATACTCCTGTTACTTCAGTCACAATTCATTGATGGAACATAGTGTGATAGAACAGTTGGGTTGGAAGGAAAGACTGTCTATTCCGACCCCCTGCCATGGGCAGGGACACCTTTCACAAGACCAGGTGGCTCCAAGCCCTGTCCAACCTAGCCTGGAACACTTCTAGGGACGGGGCAGTCACAGCTTCTCTGGACAATCTGTGCCATTCCTCACCACCCTCACAGGGAGGGATTCCTTCCCAATATCCCATCTAACCCTGCCCTCTGCCAGTGTGAAGCCATGGCCTCTTGTCCTGGCACTCCATACCCTTGTAAATAATCTCTCTGATCACTTTCTTGCTGTGGGTTTACAGCAGGTGCTTTTAATAGTTCGACCACTTCTCTGACTAATATGTGAAGATTTGGATCTTGCCCTGTCTGTCTTCAAAACAACAAAGTAAAAAATCCATAAATAATGACCAACCTAAAAAAATTACCTCTGAGCACTAGAGGTCAGTTTGGCTTCAGAGCTGTTTTAACATGACACCAAAAACTATTGGCTTGTGTCCATAAAGGGTTTATAAAATAGTCACGGAATTTTGGGTGATGCTGGTTTTTTGGATTTTTGAAGGCTCTTCCATCCTTGCAGGATGCCATTGTATTTGGTCTATAGACTTCCACTTTTGGGAAATTGATCTGGCACTCAGGCTCCTTGCACTGTGAGGGGCCGATGGTGCTAGAGCTTCCTATTTGAAGCTGTCCTTCTCTTCTGCACATGCAGTTTTCACTGAAATATGCCAATATCAGACATTTATTTCTTCCTAAAACTTCATCACCCTAGTTTACCACCTTCCTACCCACACCCTTTGTGGTTTTACCCAGGACTTTTTCTCCTGGAATATTTTTCAAGTGGATGTCTGAACTGCAGGCACCAGAGATCTGCTGAGGTAGCTTTTGGGGAGCTCTCTTGGATGCTTCAGGCAGACCAACCAGCGCTACACACTGCAGAAGCACCAGAGATGTTGATTAGACCAGGCCAGCACATTGACTGACAGTGCTGTAACAGTGACCTGGGGTGCTGATAGGATGCTGTCTTGGGTGTATCCATGCCTCCTGCCAGCAGACCTACAGCTGCCATGAAGGGGCTTTTTTGTTTTTAAGGAGCTTTTCTGTGCCTCATCCTGAACACATCAGAAGTGTCCCATACTTGTGTTTCATGAGTTCTGCATGCTCAATTCTTTATCACATAGATTTTACTAGGAAAGCTCAGTAACATCATCCTGTGTTTGTTGAGGCACTTAAGCCTCTCTTCAGTCTCTTTTCTGTTGCAAGTGTCCTGGTTCTCCCACTGCTCCTCTGGCTGTCTCTAATCTAAGACCATTGGCATGAAATACTGTTGTGTTATTGATCACTCATGATGTAATTTGTGTGCTTTCCTTGATTTGTTTGCTCCCAAGTTCCTGACTTGTGGTGTTGTGCAAGAAGTCCTGCATTATCAAAGTTCTTTGTTTGGGATTTACATCTCTCTGCCTGTTTTTGTGTTTATTTGTTGTTTGGTTTGTTTTGGGGAATTCTTTTGACTGCCATAACCTGCTTTAGTGCTTTCCTTTGCATTCTGATTTTCCTTTCCTCTTATGCCTTTTACAGTCACATTTGGATTATGCCAGCACCTACCCAGTGGTGAGAATAGTCTGCACGTTGCAGTGTGTGTGTTTAAATCTAATAATGAAGAAGAAACTAACACCAGTGTAATAATTGATCTGAGACAAGGGGTTATCCGAAAGGATTCTGAGGCAGTTTGTGGTCCGTGATGTCACGATGCCACTTCCCTCTCCTACTACTCTGAGGCTGTTCAGATGAAAAGCAGCAAGTGATTAGAGAGATCTGAGCTAGGTCTAGCTCAGTAGTTCCCATAGGAGAGAGCAGAATGGCTTTTACTTCCCCTAACAGACTTTCTCTGTTACAGTCTGTCCATCATTTGACCAGAGGCACCTGGATTTATTTCAGCATAGATCTGGAAAGGAGTAAAATTCTCATAAACTCACTCTGGATAGATCTAGCAAAGGTGACAGGACAAATACACTACTTAGCTAAGCTGCAGCTTGTGTCGAGCTGTTTCCTTCACTTTGGAGGACAAAATCAAACTAATAAGAGTAAAATGAGAGTACGTATTTGCTCGTGTGGAGACAGAGGTAAAGCTGACTCTCAGAAGAACAGGAAGGGAGAATGAGGATTGGGTCTTTAAGCTCAGTTTAAAATATTTTCTGCTGCCTTGTGTCAGTACTGCGTTGAACTAGAGGTTCCTCAGTGCCTGCAGGAAGCAAATTGGGGAGAGCAGTTTCATAGCTTCTCTAGCTTTTTCACTCTCCTTCGTTACTGGCACTATTTCCAGTTAGGAATGCAATATATCTATTTGTGCATGACCTACATACAGAAATAGTTCAAATGCATTTGCAGTTTACATGGATGTATTGATGCAGTAAGTATGGACAGCTGGTAGCTCTTTTAATTGACTTAACCCAGCAAGTGTGAATGATTTTAACCATGGCTACTAAATTTAACAGAGCTATCATTACTTCTAACAATATTCTTTAATAACTGGTCATTTGACTCTGATATTTGATTTTTTTCCATGTGTGCTTACTGAGCCATGTTGTGTAGAGCTGGAGGAGAGCTGGGCTGATGTTTCTGCATGTGGATATGCATGCCTGGCTTCAGATGGGTGCACGTAAATTCATTGATCTTCTCATCCTGCATTCTTAATCTCACTGCAGGCTGGATTAGAGAATGAGAGGACCAAAAAGAAGAACTACTCCAAAGCAGTATGTATCTTGACTACCTGTCTCAGAGAGGGTTTTGCATACAAAACCACTGTGATGGGGCAGCATGTTTGCTGTGAGAGCTCACCAGCCTAATGTCAAGGATATGGTGTAACTATCAAGACTTGATGGGTCTATGAGAACAGTGAGCATCAGTTCATCTGCAAAATGTGGAATAATCCAAACACTTATGTCAGTGTTGTACATAAAGAGCATCTGGAGAAACTCAAAACCTAACCTAACTTCAGCATTACACAGAAATAGGCAATACTGAGAGAATATAATAGAATCACAGAACAGTTTGGGTTGGAAGGGACCTTAAAGACCATCTCATTCCACCCACTGCCATGGGCAGAGACACTTTCCACTAGACTAGGTTGCTTCAGGCCCATCCAACCTGAACTGGAACACTTCCAGGGATGGGGCAACCACAGCTTCTCTGGGCAACCTGTGCCAGTGCCTCACCACCCTCACAGGGAAGAATTTCTTCTGTATATCTAACCTAAATTTCCCATCTTTCAATTTGAATCCATTACTCCTTGTCCTCTCACTACAGTTCCTGATCTACCAGTGCCTTACTAACACATGGACAAATAGGGCACTACGTAGAGCACCACAAAGCCAGACCTGGATGGACGATGTAGGATAATGTGCTTTCACACAGTCAGGATTTTAGGTGAATCTTATGGAGAGCAGTTCCAGGAAGGGAAAGGGTACCAGAGAGAGGGCAAAGTGGTGTGCTGCTCCAGAGGCAAGGCAGAAAGAGGTTGCCAGGCTGGGTTGGGGTTCTTCAGTACACTGGAAATCAGCAGAGAATTTTCTGAGGAATGGAAGTTGGGTGTAGAATTGAGAAAGCCTGAAGGAGCAACATGAGCCACCGTCTGAGGTTAAAAAACATTACAAGTGGGAATAGATATAGTGGCAATGAGAAGGTTTTCTGCATCTGTTAAAAGCAAGAAGAAAATACGGAAAGAAATAGAGTCAGTGGCACAGGAAGGGAGAACAAGTTAAATCTAAATATTTTAGCCTCCCTAGTATACAATTTTAGTTGTTCTGGTTTTCATGAGGGTTAGGGTCTGATGCTTAGCGTGTTAATGTAGCTTAGAACAAAGGTCAGCGAGGTCTGATGAAGCTCACCCTCCTCTTCAAGGGCTATCTGGAGCATTTGCCTTCAAAAATATGGGCTGGAGAAGTTTCTGGAGAGGATGGGTCATAGTGGCAGAGGAAATTACCTGAGCTGTGGAGCTTCAGTCTGAAATCTGAAGGACACAGGGCAAATGAAAAAAATTCCTTTAGAAGGGCCTAAACTGTAAAGTGATAAGCAATTAACATGGATTTGTAGGAAATGAATCATGTCAATTCAACTTATATTCCCTAGGGAGTGTAATTATTCAAGGGCATAAAGGATGTTACTATAACTTGACTACAAGGCTCTTGGCATGAAACCTTGGGCCAGATCTAGTTCTTGTGAGAGAAATGTACATTTAGTTGAAAAATCACTGTTAGAAAATGAGGCAGCTGGAAAGGTTCTCAGCTGGTCTGTTCCCACCATCATCTGGGTTTTTTTGAAGGGGGAAATGCAGTTCTCCAGGAGTCTGTATTGCCTTGCCACCTAAGGTGCAAAGTGAAGGTGTTTTCCTGCAAGGTTAGAATGAAAATACTGATGATGAATAGGAGACAACTTGTCAAAACTGAGCAACGGCAAAACTAGATGAGGAATACCACATCTTGGAAAAATGAAGTTACTATTACAAAGTAATAGGATATAGATAGTGATCTGAGGTTACATTTAGTCAATATTACATAGCTGAAAAAGGCATATTTAATTCCTCATTGTAGTAAGAAAAGGAGTGGTAGGTGTAATTAGTCTGCATGGTGCTGGTGAGGCTGAGCTGGAGTGTTGCCTTCAGTTGCTGAAGATCCATTTTAACCATTCCTCAGGAAAGAAATTCAAGGAGCCTGAAAAAAACCAACCTAGTAAAAGCTGGAAAGAAGCCAACCTGTGAGAATGGCTACAGCAGCATTTCAAATCAGTTCTTCTTGAAAAAAGAGACTTGGATGTTTGCCTTCTGTTTGGGGTGATAATATTGCATTTCAATAGAGAATCTGAGCTTTTCCCAGAAGTGACTTTCCCAGCTTGGGTCTAAACTGGTTTCTAAGTTAATTTGTTTAATTTTCCATGGAAGTTGCTGTACAGTAGATGATAAATATTTTTCTTGGAAATAGATTCATAGTGGGTTTAGTCGATTTTCATTTTGGGAATGCATTAAAGCTCGAACTTCAAAACTTAATTTGAATAGAAATGCTAATTAAATTTCCAGTAAAACCCCCATGGCAAATACACAGAGTGCCTCCTCATTTTCAGTGTTAAACCAGCCTGGCCACAACAGTGAATTGCAGGAGAAACCTGAGCTTTCAATGGTATCAATTGAAGAGACTTCTTGGGTCTGTCCCTTTTTCTTCAGCATCATGTTTCCAGACGGAAATCTGTGTTGTAGCGATCGTTTTGTTTTATTCCCAGCACTGTTGCTGTAGGGATTTGATGCATCTCACCCTGCCTGCGAAACGCTCCTTCTGAGCCTGTTTGGTTTTCCTCCTCCTTTGAGAGAAAATATCTCAACGACACCTGGGCTGGCTGTGGAGCACCGGGGAGGAATGCTGAGCCAACCCAAATCTCCTCCTAGCCTTCAGAGGGCCACACAGCGTACTGAGATGTGGCAGATGGTCAATGACTGGGTTTAATTTCCATGTGAATGAGACTTCATAAGCAGTGCCTGTTTCCTAAGCTAAGTTTATCAAATATCAGTTCAGAATTAATTATTTGGCTACAATTTGCTGCTGCTACCTGAGGTATAAGTAACTATAGTGATACATGTCTCTTGTAGTCTCTCATCCCCTTTTTGTCCCTTTTTTGTCCTGTGTTCCCTTCACAGCTTTTGGAGAGCTCTAAGGCAGTAATGATTGAGGAAGCAAAAAAAAAAATGGTTCAAAAAAAGCAGGCAGGAGTATCCTTGACATTTTTGGCTGATGTACAGGTAGTGACACAACTGTTCATGTCTTCATGTTTGAAATCATGACCTAATCCTGCACTTCTCCTGTTCCTGGTGTATCTTTGAAAAGTTCTGTCTTGCCTTTGCTTTTCATAAGTGATGACGTTTGCTTAAAAATCCCTTTTGAGTCTACGTCAATTCTTTTCTCTCCTTTTTTTCTTTCCTTTTTCCTTTCCTTCCATAACAGACCAATGGTTATGAGGAAGACATGTATGGATCATCCCAGAGTAGAAAATCTAGCAGGGTTAGTAGATGATTTTTATTGCTGTAAAATTCTATTGCTCTATTTAATAGTATTAAAGCTAATTAGCAAATTCTTTCCTGTGGGAAAGCAGGTTTTTCCTGTCTTGCATGTTGTAGGTTTGGAGTTTGTCAGGCACAGAGGTGCAGCAAGAAGCTGTTTGGGAAATAAATAATCAGAAATCGGATCATGAGTGGGAAGGGAAGCCTCAGAATTTGGTACAAGTGGAAGGTGGAAGCCAGAACTGCTTGTAAACAAAATTGGTTAAAAATTAAATTGTGACAGCACCTGGCATGGAGGATGTGTTGGACACAGAGTGATTGTTTTTCAACCTCTGCAACATGTTCGTGCCATGCTCTGACACTGAATCTCCTCATTTAGCCCTGAGATCTGTATGTATCAAATGGACTTTGAACTGTGAATTTTTCATAAATGCATGTTGTTTAACTCAAAGTGGCTTAACTAAAAGTGTTGTGGGGTTGGTTTTTTTCTTCTACAAACTGTATCCTAGGGTTTCTGGAAACTCCCATGGGGGTGAAGGGCCAGTTGCAAGTGTTGCCACTTAACTACTTACCACTGATGTACTTTTATTTCTAGAAACACATTTGTCAAAAAAAGCTTAATTATTAACTCCATTGTGCGTATGCAGGTCACAGTGTTCCCTTCTGTTCCAGCACAAGTGTTTCCTGTCAATTATAGCAGCTCCTCATCCTGCTACCTTAAATATTGGGGTTTGTGCAAATGGTTTAAAGGGGTTGTCTGACACAGCCTCGGGGGCAGAGAGGGGAGCAGCTCAAGGTTTTTAAACTTGCCTTTATTTTAACAAAGCCAGACAAAAGCTCAGAGCCTGTTATCTGTCTGCTATCAAGGCTTCTAAAGAAACAGAGTGGTATGCAGACTACAGCTCTTTGTTTAGAGGATAAATAAACTCCTTTTAGGCCTCCATTTAGCTAAGTGTTTGAGCAATAGATGCTAAACATGAGATCGAGTTCAGGGGCTTACTTTATAAGCATGAAGTTAAGCAGGCACTTGGACAAATAGTGAAACAGGACCTTATATTTCATGTCCACTTTAAATTGTTGCTGCCATATGGATTTATGCATTTAGCTTGTACATGTGGATAAGTGACAATGAAATACTGTTCCTTAAAGTGCGAAGAAAACAGCATGTCCTGTTGTTGGCACTCTTGCTGGACCATTTGACACATCCCAGGAACTTTATTATGTAGCATTTGTGACAAATGATGTTCTTATTCTTTACTGACGTACTCCAGTGCTCCAAGTACCACAGGGAGTGCAAAATATCTGCAAGAAAGTCATCCAGGGAAGAGAAGTTGTTTGGTTTCCATTTAAATAATTTAAAATCATCATGTTATTAAGGTTTGCAGCATGAAAGTTTAGTCTGTGCAGAGCGTATTAACAGCAACATTGTTAGCTCCTTGCAGTTTTCATTACTAAGGGTAACTTGGATTAGTCATTACCTTGGAGGGGAATCAGAATCAACCGGGTTGGCAAAGACCTCCAAGATCACCAAGTCCAACCCTACTGTGGTTACCAGACCATGGCACTAAGTGCCACATCCAGTCTCATCTTGAAAACCTCCAGGGATGGTGAATCCACCACCTCCCTGGGCAGCACATTCCAATGCCTGATCACTCTCTCCGTAAAAAATCTCTTCCTAATATCCAACCTAAACCTCCCCTGGCAGAGCTTGAGTCTGTGCCCTCTTGTCCTCCTGCTGGTTGCCTGGGAGAAGAGACCAACCCCCACCTGACTCCAACCTCCTGTCAGGGAGCTGGAGAGGGTGGTGAGCTCTCCCCTGAGCCTCCTCTAATCCCCGCTAAACAACTCCAGCTCCCTCAGCCTCTGCTCATGGCACTTGTCCCTTCACAAGTCCCTTCACCAGCCTCGTTGCTCTTCTCTGGACCTGCTCCAGCACCTCAATATCCTTCCTGA
>NW_008658617.1:13015-13594 GCF_000695815.1 Acanthisitta chloris | reverse complement strand
CTCACCAGCACCAGTACAGAGGAAGAATCACTTCCCTGGTCCTGCTGACCATGCTGTTCCTGATCCAGGCCAGGATGACATTGGCCTTCTTGGCCCCCTGAGCACACTGCTGCAGAGAGAAACAAAATGGACTCCACACGATCCAATGTGAATCAAGCAGAAGACACTTTAATATGGTCTCACTGTCCCTAATATACAGTGTTTCTCACCCTGCACACAATCACACATATAATGACTGGATAAAGCCTTTGTTCACACAAAAAGCTAAATGATAGGTTAAATATCTCTGTTCATGCACCACTAGTAACAATGTGATAGGTTGGATAATAGTCCAGCTCAGTCCTCCCTTTGCAGGTTTTTTGCTCTTCTGCTTCCTTATCTTGTCCTTGTGGAACCTGTTTTTCTCCTCTTTTCGTGCTTGGCATTCACCTCCCGACCTTGTACGTACTTAGTCCATCTCCCCCTATGGCTGGTTCACAATGTGTCCATTTCCTTCTAAGTACATTGTCTCCACACACTGCTGGCTCATGTTCAGCTTTCTATCTATCCAAACTCCCAGGTCCCTTTCTGCCTGGCTGC
>NW_008658617.1:0-12966 GCF_000695815.1 Acanthisitta chloris | reverse complement strand
CTTGGCCTTGTTAAACCTCATCCCATTGGAATCAGCCCATCTCTCCAGCCTATCCAGGTCCCTCTGCAGAGCCCTCCTGCCTTCCAGCAGATCCACACTCCCCCCCAACTTTGTGTCATCTGCAAACTTGCTGATGGAACACTCAATCCCCTCATCCAAACCATCAATAAAGATATTAAAGAGAACTGGGCCCAGCACTGACCCCTGGGGAACACCACCCAGCCAGTTCTTCACCCAGCAGAGAGTGCCCCTGTCCAAGCTGTGGGCTGCAGTTTTTTCAGGAGTGTGCTATGGGAGACGATGTCCAAGGCTTTGCTGCAGTCCCGATAGACTACATCCACAGCCTTCCCCTCATCCACCAGGTGGGTCACCTGATCATAGAAGGAGATCAGGTTAGTCAGACAGGACCTGCCCTTCCTAAACCTATGATGGTTGGGTCTGATCCCTTGCCAGTACAGATGCTGGGGGATGAGTGCACATGTATATCACACTTAATAAATGAGAATTTTGGAGGTGAGGATGATTTTAAGTCCATCGGAGTTGTCAGTCAGTCACTATTAGTACTCTGGGTGTTTAACTTGGAATTGAATGAAGGTCTCCCTAATTTTGGGAAGACTGAATAAGAAGGCCAAAAGTGCCAGTTTGGCTAGATAGGAAGCTGCATAAAAGCAGATGTTTAATTTAGGCAGTCTCACTTCCTATAGAAGAGTTTTCTCTGGTCTCAGTCTTGCCCTATGAAGCAGTGGGCTGGCATTTCCTTATGGGCACACCCAACCATTTTGGTCCCTGGCTGTGCTTGCAGCATCTCACCTTCTCCTGTATCTCTTGTGGATATAGCTTACAGAGCATGAACTCCTCAGGAACTCAGAAGGAAGCTGACCAGCAATCTGACCAGTGCATTTTTCCAGTCCTGATGAGCAGTGTCAATTAGCTCAACTGTCTGCAGTGGTGGAACTGCATATGAGAACAAAATAAGTCCTCTGAGGCAAGAGCCTGTTTTGTTGGTTATAATGCAGGCATTTCTTCAGAACTTGAGCCTGGAAGATAATATTTCCAGAATCTTGTCAAACAGATACTATAGCTGCAAGTATGTTGGTAAATACAGGTTAATTTAACTTGAGTCAAGATGAAATTTGGGTCCACGATCTGCATACGTGCTCCTGAAAATGTGGCCCATCATCTTGTAACTCCCATGCAAACCATGTCCCCTGCAGCATATTCTCGCCTTGGGTCATATGACAGAACATGAGGATTTAAAGGCTTTTCATCAGAAAATAAACCACCAGATATGCTGCAGGGATAGAGGAAAGGCCCTTTTGTTCATTTTGAAAATCTGTGCCTTACAGATGAACAGGGCACATGATTTTCACATATCCTCACAGCTTTAATGCAGTTCTCTCTTCTTTTGCATCTGTGACCACTTTGGCTCCTTGCAATTTGTAACCACTCAATTTACTTTTTGCTTCCCATTTTAAAAGAATTGAGGGCTCAGCTTCATGTTACAAAGCCAAGATCTTAAGGGGATTTTTTTTTTTGTTTGTTATTGATGCAGGCTTCGTACTACTCTGATCTGGGTCTCCAGAACAGCGGCTATGCTTCCACACCTCAACTTTCTTCCCAAAATGGAAATTGGGTCTGTTGCCCTCTGGCTTCATGTGGCCTGAACTTGTTCTGGCTTCATTTGGATAATACAACCTCTTGTACTTAGGAATCAATTTGGGCCAATTGTCAAGGGTATCTGTAGCTCTTTTTAGTAAAACTTAAACACCAAAACCATAACAGATCTTTTAAGATTGGAATGAGTAATGGAAAGCTGTTTTAAAATGAGCACAATCGGTTTTCCTTTGCTGCTCCTCCCTTTCCTACAGTTATTTTGTTTGCTGTTGGCCTCCGTTGGTCTGGAAGAATAAGGAATATCTTAATTAACTGAAGTTCTCTATTCAGGCAACTCCTCTGCTTACCATGTCACTCTGGCAAGCTTAGTGCAATCCAGTCTGCATAAAAACAAAACTCTAGCAATTCACAGACTGCTGAAAGTAAGTCACTGAAGCTGTAAAATCCCCCGGGGAGGTTGGATTGTCCCGTGTGTGGGCAGAGCTTGGCCAGCCTGGTGCCAGCAAGCAGCGGCTCAAGCAGTGATCTGCAGCCCGTCCTGCCTAGGGCCAGCAGCACAGGGCATCACTGCTGCCTTGGTGGGGCCCTGCAGCTGTGCAGGAGCAGGGGGCCTGCAGCAGGTCCTTGCCTGCGAGCCCTGGGTTGGGGACCACTGCTGAAGTCTCTCTTGCACCTGATTATGCCTGATACAGTGTGTGCACTCTGAGCTTAACTGCTGCGTCTCGGGAATGAGACTAACAGTGAAACCACTTGTTTCATGCTGCTCTGACTTAAGTAATTGTAACTTTTTCCTGAATTATTTGGGTTTGCTCTGCATTTGTGAATAATAAAATACACAAGGGCTGATGTTACTGCTGTGTGAAACACTTAAAATGTGTATCTTAACATGTGTTTAGGGTCTGTTTCTGGCTTTGGTTGAAAGGAGGAGAAACACCCTTTCTGGCTCCTACACACAAATGTGTGTGAGACAATAACAGCTTAACAACCTAAAATTGAAAATATGCTGTTTTGCTTTTGCATACTGTCATGTCCTCCCTTCCTGTAGGAAATGCACGTGCCTACTAGCTTTTCTTAGTCTTTGGGAGCTGAGATCTAATGCTTTTACAGTGTAGATGACTAACACTCTCTATAGTGGGTTTCCTTCTGTTCTAGTGTAATGATTCTAATCTCTCCCTAAGATGGTTAATTCTGCTGTGGGTGCCTTTTGTGTTTCATCTTCTCTGCCAAAAAAAAGTTTTGTGCTTGTCTTCCTCAGCCCTCCCTGCTGTACAGTGATGCCCTGCCAGCCAGAAGTTACAGGGTTTGTTGTACTAATGCTCTAAATGCAAACACTGAAGCCACTCACCTCCAGCCATGCACATGTTGTCTCTTACCTCTGTCTGTAGTTCCTGTTGGGTCCATGTATGTCACACTCTGGTGTGTGATCCATCTGATTGCACGTGTGTGATGCTGTTTGTACAGACCTGGATTTGCTGACCCTTCTTTTAAGTCCTGTTGGAACTGTGCAGTCACTGCTCGTGGGGTTGTGATGCTGCCACGGGTGAATGTCTGGAGATGGTTGTCTTTGTTTCAGTGTATTACCTTCAACATGCAGGAGCAGGACAGAGAGGCAACATCAATTCTTTCTGCTTTTTTAACAACTAGCAAAAATCCATTTGCAAATTTTTGGTAGCCACATTTCACTGTTCCTACTTAAACCTTAAAATTAGCTTCTCAGATTTTTTTTCACGAAGCTTAAAGGTAGTTTCCTCATTGCCCTGTGTTTCCTGAGCCTATATCTTGATGCTAAGCTGTAGCCAGTCTTAAAATACACATTCTCCTCCTCTTTTCTTAATTTACTAAACTGACTATTAAGTGAAGCTCATCAGGCATGAGTTTTTCCTCTCATTGCCAACAGCAGAAATGAAGGTCAAACAGATTTGAACAGTTTAAGAATTGATGTAGCCCTTTTGGTGATTGGCAGCAAAACTGTTGAATTGATGACTGGGAGAAGGGATAGAAATGCATGATGTGTGATGAACTGGGGGAGGTGTGTCGGACTTTGCACGTGCCTCGTGGCGTGTCCCAGGTTGTGTTAGATCTTCCCTTGCATGTTGTGTTTGGTTGCACACAGGAGATGTCCCTGTCCTTGCACATCCTGCTCATTCCCACATGTCCTTTGTGGTGCACGGTGTGACTTTGTAACTCTCCAGCCTGAAACGTGACCTGCCGCTCCTGTGCTGACTCTGTCTTTTAATTGTAGGCGTCTGTGTATGAGGAGAGCGTTTACAGCGGGAGCCGTCGGTATAGTGCCCCTAGCTCTCGTGCCGTAAGATGTTTTCTGCATTTCTCTGCCAGTTGTGTCTCTGTCCTCCTGTAACCTGTGTGTACCAGGACTCAGCCTTTTCTGGCCTGAGGAGTATTGTGTGAGATCTAGAGCCTGCAGCTGTAGGCAGCAATATAAGCACTATTTCCATGAGCCTCCATGAAATTATAAGGAGTGGTTTATGTGCTGTTGTAAGGCCTGACCTGACCCCAACAGAGCCCAGCACTTTCCCCTCTGCAGCGAGGGGAGTTTGGCTCTGTCTCACACTTGAGTTGCAGATAAAACACCTTGGAAAGCTGGTCCATGAAGTCCTTTCCCTTGCTGAGACTTAATTCTTCTTTTGAGAACTGAGAATAATGCAAGTTTAAAAAATATTTGTTACAAAATTTAAAAATCAGTTCCACGTTAGCAGTTCCGTGCTAGCATGAAGTAAAGGATGTTTATGCTTGGTTTTATTTCTTGGATTGGTATTTTCTAGTGTGGGCTTGACCAGCTTATGACAGTGTTTCCCAAGTACGTGTCCCTGTAAGTGGAGGGCTCTGTCCTTGATGAAGAGCAACACTATGAGGAACGACAATATAATTGTTTTGTTTCAAAAAAGAGAAACTACAGGACTCAGCGTGCAGATTAAAAGGCAGAAAATGCCTTCAGTTCTTCTCAGATGGGGCCTCCATGTTGTGGCGTGAGTTTGGGCCAGGCAGTACATCTGCTGCTGTTGTGTCCACCTGGAAAAAATATAAAAGCCAGTCTGTTTTGATTTTTAAGTCCTGCTCTGTGGGCCCACAGCTTATTCTGCTTCTTATCCTTCACTGACTATTAAAACAACCCAGCCAACCAACAAAAAAAACCCCCAGAAAATGGAAATCCACCATCTAAGACCGTAAGAGTACAAAACCTCAAGACAAAGCATTGATATTACTTAACCTTAAACATTACATTTTTATTAGCTTGGAGGAGGAAACTCTTTCAAGAATGCTTAATAAGCACTCGTTAGTCTTTAAAGGGCTATGCCATCCTCTTGCAGTCCCACTGATACACTAGTTGAGCTGTGCATCTTGTTGCTACTGATGTTAAGCTTCAAATTTTTTTTTGTTTTACAACTCTGCCTTAATTTTATTTGGCTGCCTTGGAAAAGCATTGGTATTACCTGCTTGGAGTGTTGTGGCGGCAGTCTGCAGTTCAGTGAGTTTGCCACTGATGCTGAGCTGGTTGTAGCCCTGTGTTTGCACAAGATGTTGTCTTCTGTTTGGGAGAAGTCTCTCAGAGGTCCAGATGATACAGTGCTACTCTGGGGAGAAATCAGTTACAGTGGGGTCTCAGCCCAGAAGTTATTTTCAAGTCTTTCACCTGCTGGAGCCGGGAACACTGAATAAAACACTGGTGCTCATTCCCCTTCCTCCATTCCCATCCCACCCTGTGCCACAGGTGTTTAGAAGCCTGTGTGTAACCCAGCCTTTCCTATAGTTGCCTGCAATAATGAGAGAGTTAAAGTAGGAGGGCTTTGCCTCAGAGGGAATGATCTTGTCACAATTACTGGGTTATCTAGGACTATTTTAATGTCTCTGAACCTTGCAGCACTTTTAACATGTAGAGGGAGTGCTATTTGGGTAGCTGTTCCCAAGGAATGTTTTTGGATGATCATGTGAATGCAGGGGGAGAGGCTGAACACAGCCTTGCTAGGTCTCAGCCAGCTGAACAAGTGGCATTTGCTTCCACAGTCTGCCCTGCAATACACAGGTGGCAACAGCAGAGCAAAAAGGTCCTGGAAATATTAATATGGGACTCATCAATAGATAATACTTTTTTTCTGGTCGTGTGTTTCAAGTTTATTCTACATCCTACTTTTGTTAAGCATAAAATATCAGTGATGGCCAAGGCTTCTAGAACTCCTTAATAAGAAAGCAATATCTAGATTTTTTGCCTCAGTGCTTTTTGTCTTTAGGAATTGAAGTGGCTGTGATTGAAAATAGGTGTCAACTGTGTGCAACACAGTCCTAAATTTTATGTATTCTCACCTCTGAAATGAAGCTCAGGTGCTTGTGAGACAGAATCCTTGAATGGTTTGGGTTGGAAGGGACCTTAAAGCACATCTCATTCCACAGCCTGCCATGGGCAGGGACACCTTCCACTAGCCCAGGTTGCTCTAAGCCCCATCCAACCTGGCCTGGAACACTTCCAGGGATGGGACAGCCACAGCTTCTCTGAAAACCTGTGCCAGTGCATCCCTCTGAGGACATCCAAGGACATGGCTTGGTCAGGTTCTGCCCTGCCTGAGGGGCTTTGCTAAGAGCAACGTTCCTTGGATGTGATGCTTTGTGCTTAGTGATGAAGTCTGTGGTTGTACTCTAGCTGGGGTTATTTCCAGTCTACCCTCTTACCATTTATTAGTGCTGTAAGTTTAATTTTCAGTTGATGCTGTACCACTACATTAGTGTGATTAATGATGCTGAAACAGCCCTCCAGAGGCTTGCTGAAGGCCTGGCTACCTCTGTAGCTGCATCCAGGGATTCCTGTAGTGGCCAGCTAACTTAGCAGAAGAAACCTTAAAAAAAGACAGAGTACATGCATCTCAAAAGTGTGATAATCCTTTAGATTCCAGTGTGTTTGTATTAGAGAAACAGTCTTAATAAAGATTTGAATTAACTTACATTATTTCAAGAATAAGTTTTAGTTCTGTTTCCCTGATGTTTCAGACTTTCATTTCCCTTTCACTTGACTGCATTATAACCTCTGAAAATAAAACAGCATAGACATGTTCTTTGTCCTTGTCAGCAAGCAACAAGCCCTGTCTGTGCTGCATCACTTGATGCTTGCTTTTCAGAAGGGCTGAAAGACTTTCTTGGGGAGGAGATGAGGAGTGCAGGTCCTGAAAAAGCAGGAGACATAGTCTCTGAGATGGTCTCAGTTTTAACTTTGATC
Organism: Acanthisitta chloris; assembly: GCF_000695815.1. NCBI lineage: Eukaryota > Metazoa > Chordata > Aves > Passeriformes > Acanthisittidae > Acanthisitta > Acanthisitta chloris. Next base: position 6,128 of record NW_008658617.1, on the reverse strand, counting down.
ACCATGTAGATGGATGTTTCTTGCTTTGGCCTGTGGAGCACGGATTCATTTGTATGTACACAGTGTTGGAAACATGGGGAAAAGATTCAGCAGAGAGCCTCAAAGTCTCAGAAAGTTGTAGAGTGGAGCCTTTTGTATAGAAACTGAGTTGTTTACCTGTGCCTGGTACCTCAAGAGATAAAATTAAACCATTAGAATTCACTCATTCTCAGAATTGAGTCAAAACTCTGCTTGGTCTGTCAACAAAATTACTGCTTGCCTTAATTTTTAAATTAATAGTTGAGGTGTCTGTTCTCTGACTTTCACTGCTACTCCTTTGTCCAGCTGCATGTAACCTTTTTTGTAACTAGCTTCAGATGTAAAGCTCTACATCCTCTCTCATTTCCCTTCCCATTCTAATGCTTTTCTCTTTTTATCTGCTTGCTGTTCCTGATTTACCTGCTGCAGCCTTCTGAGTACAGCTACTACCTTGGTTCAGGATCTCGGGCATCCTCAAGAGCCAGCTCTGCTCGGGCCAGTCCAGTGGTGAGCTCCTCTATTTATCTTTGTCCCTGAACTGTTTCATTCCTCTGTTCTTCATGGTCTTTTTTGTACAAAGAGGTCACTATGCCTTATGAGAGTTTCTTACAGTATTAATTGGACCTTCTGGGCACGGCTTAAGACAAAGAAGGGCTGAACCAGATAAGAAATTACAAACCCAGAGTATTTTCTACGTGTTTTTGCAATAGAAAGTACACTTTGGTCTCATGTGACAATGCTAAATTTTTTCTAAGTTGGGCATAAAGCTCCTTGGCAAGGGTATTGTGAAAAAGACTGGGTTGTTGATGCTAATGCTACATCACCTTTGGTTATTAAAATCAGAGAACCCTAAATCTTACTGCAACATTCAAGCAGTTTGGTTTCTCCACATTGGGCAGTATTTTGGTGTTGTGTTGCTGCAAAGCTGCAGGGCTCTCCAGAAGTTGGATTTGGGACTGCAGGGAACCAGGCACTGCAGAGTCTTTAGCATGGTGACATGCTATTAGGATAACGTGTACCTGGCATGAATTCCTCAGTTGCGGCTGAACGAGGCTCAAATACTAAAGACTGGCCCAGCCCCTGCTTTTCACAGATGCAAAGTACCTGTCTTCTGTTTTTACAGTGGCGTATTGTGCTTTCTCTTTGTTCCATCTAGCTGTTTACAGCTCTGAGTATCTTCCCTGGATAATTTCGGAGCACAGGCTGACAGTGTGGTGATAGTAGCAGAGTGCAGTAGGATGTCTCTTAGAGGAAACATGCGGCTTACAGTAAACTAGTCTATAACAACATTAATTTTCCACAGAGAGTGAGTTTTGAAGCTTTGCACTGAGTTTCAGCAAACTGGCTTTGCTTCATGGAAACCTTCCTCCTAGTGAAGTTTTACTGTGCTCGTTCTCCTGGGGCCTGTCACACATTACCTACCACATCCCCAGGATATGAAGAGATGAGGAGGGTGATACTGTAAATTAACACACCCAGCATGCTTCTCTAGTTATAACATCCTGCTGCCTTTGCTCCTTCGCTGAGGAGCTGAAACTTTAATGCTGTAACTGTTGCTTTAAGGACTAATGAAAAAAGAAGTATCTGGGTAGTTAAAGTTGCTGCCGGAGAGTGCAACACCTCAGGAAACACATGTAAACTGCAGTAAGGAATTGCTTTGTGTCTGATGTCCCCCATCATGGGAGCCTACAAGAGAGCTGCAGAGGGACTGTGGACAAGGGCCTGGAGTGACAGGACAAGGGGGAAAGGCTTCACACTGACAGGGCAGGGTTAGATGAGATATTGGGAAGAAATTCTTCCCTGTGAGAGTGGTGACACACTGTCACAGGTTGCCCAGAGAAGCTGTGGCTGCCCCATCCCTGGGAGTTTTCAAGACCAGATTGGATGGGGCTTGGAGCAACCTGGTCTAGTGGAAAGTGTCCCTGCCCACTGCAGGGGGTGGAACGAGATGATCTTTAAGGTGCCTTCCAACCCAAACCATTCTGTGATTCTGTGCTGGTTCCCCCTTCAAACATAGCCTGCGATTTGCAAACTGATAGAACAGAGCTGTGTGCTCTGAAGTGTTGGTGTTTTTTAAAGACAAGAGTAAATTCACTTTTTAAAATTAATTAGAAAAGAAAATGATTTTCATCAGATAATGCGAGGCAGCCTGTGAGTTATAAATAAATCAGTATTTTAATTAGTCCCTGAACCTGAGTCCCTGAGCTCTGAGTTCTTCTGGTATATAACTTACATCAGTAATACTTCTTAAAAGGCTTTGCAAACTGAATTTCAATTATCCCCAAAACAAAAAGTAATCAGAATAACCAGGGATTCTATTAAGATTCTTTAAGGATAAGAACTGGGTACTCTTGGTTTCCATTAGGAGTTTTCATATGCAGACTGTGTCGTTGGTGCAAGTTGCTTACAGTAATCACAGAATGCAGCTTTCACCTCTTGGGAGCTACATGGCAGGTTTTTTAGTTGAAATTCTCTGCTTACACTTTTGCCTCTTAGTATACAAGGGGCTGGAGATGGTTTGCTCTGTCAGCACCAAGGTGCTTAGCTGCATCTGCCCTGCAGGGAGACAACAGGCACTTCTTAAAAGACTTTTGTTTTAATTAGTTGTTTCTTGCAGGATGTGAAGAGTTTCCTGTATCTCTGTTGCATTGAAAAAGAGCTGAGAGTTACCACCAAGTGAGTCTAGTTGATCCTAAAAGTTCTGAGTATTAAACAAGGTCAATACAGCAGCACCTTGTGATTATGATTTTTTTTTCTGTATTAAATTGACAGAGCCTGTTCCTGTAGCTCACAATACGAACCACTTGCCTTTTACTAACAGGTTTCAATGTATTGCAGTAGCATTTCCAGTTGGGTACCTGACCTTGGCAGCAAAGACTCTGAGACATAGCCCTGTCTTCTCAGCAGTGCCTCACTTCCACTCCTGAAATGCAGCTGCTGGGGCTTCCTAGGGGAAGGATAAAGATCTCCTTGGATGATGGAGATAACTTGAGAGGAAAAGTGTGTCTGGTTGTGTTTATATCAGTAGCCTTTTCTTTTTAACATTGCTCATCCCCAAACCAGAGTTGTTCCCTGCCTTAATGTATCAAATATTATGGCTTCTTGATCTTGCTTTATAGATCTTCTGGCATTTACACATGTAAAGATTTGATTTCAGGTTTACTTTTTAAATGGCTGGTGGAGGAGAAAGGAAAGGAGAATATCTGGTGGGTTGAAAAGCTGGGTTTCCAGCATGTCCTACCCCTTTTGAGTGTGACAGTTTACAAAATCCATGTACTGTACTCATGAGTGCTTAACACTGAAGTTAAAGATGATTTTCTTATGAGTATTAGTGTTATTATGCAGAAAACCAAAAATGAACTTGTTGCACAATGTGGAATATGTACAAATTTTCTTAAGAAAGGATATTCTTTGATGTCTAGCAGCCCAGAAAGCCAATTGAATCCTGGAGTGTATCAAGCGGAGTGTGGGCAGCCGGTCAAAAGAGGTGATTCCTCCCCTCTGCTCTCATGAGACCACACTTGGAATACTGCATGTAGTTCTGGTGTCCTCAGCATAAGAAGGACATGGAACTGTTGGAGCAAGTCCAGAGGAGGCCACAAAGTTGATATGAGGACTGGAGCATGTCCCCTATGAGGACAGGCTGAGGGAGTTGGGGCTGTTCAGCCTGGAGAAGACTGCGTAGACACCTCAGAGCAACTTTTCAATATCTGAAGGGCCTAACAAGGGAGTGGGAGAGGGTTAGGAACTGCAGTGATAGGACAAGGGGTACTGGGTTCAAACTGAAGGAGGGGAAGTCTAGGTTAGATATTAGAAAAAAAAGTTTTTTCCTGTGAGGGTAGTGAGACACTGTTACAGGTTGCCCAGGGATGTGGTGGCTGTCCCGACCCTGGTGAGGCTGGCTGAGGCTTTGAGCAACCTGATCTAGTGAGGAGGTGTCCCTGCCCATGGCAGGGGATTGGGACTGGGTGATCCATTCCAACCCCTAAATTCTATGGTTCTATGGTTCAGTGTTTGTATACTTGCAAGCCTAATCAGCAAGAAAGTTGATCCGCCTCCTCCAGGCTCAACAAGCCAAATGACCTTAGCTGCACCCTGTATGGCCTCTCTAGTCTCTTTACCATCTTCATGTCCCTCCTTTGGATGCTTTCTAATAACTTTATATCCTTCTTCAGTGGAGGCATCCAACACTGCCCCCAGGACTCGAGGTGAGGCTGCCCCAGCGCAGAGCAGAGCTGGACAATCCCCTCCCTCATCTGGCTGGCAGTGCTGTGCTTGATGCACCCCAGGACATAAATGTCCCTCCTGACTCATATTCAGTGTGTCATCCACCAGGACCCCCAGGTCCCTTTCCTGAGCACTGCTCTCCAGCTTCTCCTTCCCCAGTACATCCAGGCCATACGTAGAGTACATCACTGCACAGTCTGAACAGCTTTGGAAGAAGCATATTGTGTTCTCACCAGAAATGAAATTAAGATAGAGACAGACTTAATTTTGATGGAGGCAGTTATCAATGTGCTCAAGCTTTGCCTTCTCTCCTCAGGTTTACAGTAGGCTTGTATCCTAGCCCAGCCTCTGACAGTCTTCGTGTGCTTTTGGCCCCTCTGGAGTAAGGATTTGCTGTAGTGCTATCTTGCATTTCAGAGGCTGATAAGTTTGTTTAAGCAATGAGGTTTGGCATAGCACTCATTCCTGAGCGAGGATTCTCCTCATAAATCCACTTCAGACCTGACAAATTTCAGCAGTGGTTTTCCCCTGCTGACTTTTAAAGGCTTTTTGCTAACTGCTAGTGTTAAGGTGGCTCTGAACGGAAAAACACACAGGAATTCTCTGTGTTACTGCTTGCCCCAGCCCAGCTAAGCCAATTGGTAGGATGGAGATTGCAGGTGGGTTTATACTGACTGCAGTAGTGCTTTTTTTAAAAATTCTAAGTTTTGTACATATCATTCTGTGTTTAGCACTACCTGATGTCAACATTTTTTTTGCTGTGGGCCATATTTCCATTTCAAACTGCGCTGTACTGCTTTAAGAACAGGAAATGAGCTTAATTTGATTTGTCACCAAAAAACCCCCTTGCTTTCATGAGGAAGTTGATCTAAGTACAAGATCTTAGATGGAGCTGAGCAATAACAGCCATGTACTTGATACTCTGGTTGTTCTGATAACAGAGTGTGGTACATGGCATGACCAGACAACAAGCGTTTCCAATTTCCCTTCTTCTCTAGCCTTATTCAGGAGCCTGGAGGCTGGAAATTGTGCCTCAGTCCTGGTTCTTCCATTGATTTTAAGATCTCTTTACTTGCTGTAGGTGTTTGAGTTTTGTATTGTTGGATGCTCTGTGATAGTCCTGGCAGGGGCAGGGAGTGCTCCAATTTTAGCCTGAATACTCACTGGTGGCAAAGAGTTTTGAGGGTTAACCTACTAACTGACTGCAGAATACAGAGAAATATTTTGTCAAATATTACACTAAAGTGTATTTAATATCTATAAAAATAGGCACTATCTCCTATATAGGCTTGTGAGATTATTTTGGTCTTGTTACATTTCTAGCTGTGATAAGCATCTGATATTGCAACATTTTTGTAACATAGCTCTGGATTTTTTCTGAAGCTGCTGTCAGAAGAGGCTGAACTCTGATACCATTGTATTTATTTTGCAGAGAACAACCTATTCCCATTGCTAAAACAAAGATGTGTGTGCTGGGGTTCCTCAGAAAATTACTTCCTTTTCCTGCTCTTTCACGCACTAAAGTACAAATTGCCCAAGTTGCTGGTGAAGAGGAAGTTAATCTGTGATCAGAGACAGATGCATACCCTTGTACAAATGAAAAATGGCATAATGGTGTGTAAGTTAAAGGTCTAGTGTCGTTAGGTGAATTCCTCTTAGATTTCCCCTCCCAGCAAGTGTTCTGTCAGCCCTTTGTGTTTCAAAGTCCTGCAGGCAGTGCACTGTATGAAGGGCTGTGCGGAGTGTAGTACTGTGACGGTGAAGAAGTTACTTTGAGTGTGTTTAATCATTTCAGTATTCTCAACTGAGTGCACATACAGGAGGTATTTTGGGCAAGAATTCTGTACAACTTCAAATAAAAATCATAGAATCAACCGGGTTGG
>NW_008658616.1:239792-268791 GCF_000695815.1 Acanthisitta chloris | reverse complement strand
TATATTTATGGAAAACCATTTAGTACTTATTTTTCAAGCATACTTGGCAATGCTTTTCAGTGCTGAAAAGAGATAATCTTTCCTGTTACAACAGTTTTGTTTTGGTGCTAGTCACTTACTAACTCTGAAGATCATTCAAAGAGAAAACTTTTCATTCAGATCAAATGTTAAAATACAAACTACATCTCTAAGATTTAGAAACATACTAAAACCTTAAAAAGATGGAATTTTCCTAAAAATAAGTCTAAAAAATATTACTGTAATGTGGATCGTATTTATCCTAAGGAATTTTGTTAATGTACATAAACAAGGACATTTGCCCAAACACTCTCAAATCAACAGAAATCCTAGGTATTCACTGAATCTAACTAAGTGTGGATTATTTCTTGGATTTTTTCAGGAAGGATGGACTCCTTAATCCTGTTTCCATGTTTCTTGTAAGTGTTCCTTTGTATATATGCATGCACAACTGGCAGCAAATGATTAAACATATAAGTAAATGATTAAGCATATAAATCATACTGGAAAACACTAGATGACTATAGTAAAAGTTACATTTTGCCTTTCTTCCATAGTCTAGTCAGAATCTGATGTATTTTATTCAGACTATGCATCCGATGGATTGACTGAAAGAGATAGCTGAAAAAATACATACTGTGCCATACCTTCATTTTGCATTAGAGTGCTGGAATGTCTTTCACAGAGTTCTTTAAAGAATTTATTTAACTTTAGTTTGAAAAAAAAAAGAAATGGAAACAGCTATGGAGAGGTCTCTGCCCTTTTCTGAAATTAACTTACATGCATTTCTGTTAATAGTGTTTTATTTCTGTTGTCACTCTATCTGATAGTGTAACAGACATCATCTGGAACACATTTAAGGTTACAAAGACAATAATGAGATTCTTTTCAGATTTTTTTCTTTTTAAAGTGATCTTATTGTAGACAAACTAATAAACACTTTGTTAGATGCAGCAAAAAACATATCCTCCCATCATTATCTCTACTAAATCTAGCAGATGGAGCTAAACGTTCTATTTTTCTCACTTTTGCAGCCCTTGTCTGTCTGATAGAGCCTTAACAAGGTTATTAAAAGACAATAATCATCTCCCAGTGTAAATGGTTCTCAAATGTGTCATTAGCTAATGACTAATGTTAGTAGCCTTCAGTTATACCTTTGCTGTAACTTTTTGTTTCACTCAGATATGAGATTTCACTATGGAGTGTTGCAACTACAGTGTGTTACTCATGCAGAAAAATGTTCTGTTTATCTTACACAACAGCAGGAAATCCCCATTCAATTTTCTTTCCAAATTTCTGAAAGTGATTTGAAAGACCTGTAACAAAGTATTCCTCGGGGTTCTCAAACTAAAAGGCTCATTCTTGCTATATTTCCATATTAATTGCTTTAGCTATTACAAATAGCAGTTCTAATTGGCTTTTGAAGACTTTTTGAACTTCAGTAATTAAGTCCATAAGGTACTTTTAAAATTGTTGGCTATAACCTGCTGTCGTCTCCTTGTCTGCCCACACATTGGGTAATTAATACAGACTCTCCATGCAGTCCATCTCCTCATTTTCAGTTCACTATTTGGAATGCACATGTCTTTCTTGCACAGAATGATATGCACAGGCATATGAACAAAGGAAAATCCTGGGATGATTTGAATCTAGGAATAAATTAATAATCCATTGAATGTAAAAAAATAGGTGGGGGGGAAGGGGAAGAACCATTCTTGTTCTGAAGCAACTGTCTCTGGACTCCTTTTCTTCCATAACTGAATGGCTGACCATTTTCTACCTTTTACTGAGCTCGTTTTGATGGTACTTTGGAAAAAGTTTGCACTGAAGCTCCAACCTATACAAATCTCTCTTATGAGAAGTTTGCATTACTAACAGAAAAACAAAACCAGGTTTGCCAATAAGTTCACTATCTATTTTAATCAGTTCAATCTGATTCAAGCCAGGATGATGCATCTGTTCTTGTCTGATCTTGGAAGATAAGCAGCTCTGGAAAATACCTGAAAAATCTTGTGCAATATAAACATAAACTAAGGAATCACATCCGACCAGTTGGTGAACAACAAGACACATGAACAAGTATGTGTAAGACTATCTGTTCCACTGCTGCTGAGAACTTAGAAACCGGTAAGAAGAGATGAAAGACTGAGCTACATTTATTCATGAAAGCCACACAAGCAGCGTTCTTTTGGTGTCACATTCAGAAGATTCCTGATGAAGCAAACCCTTTCATTAATGGTTGAGACTACAGATGTCTGGGGTGTGATTTGGTAACCTAAACATAGACATCTAGTCTAATGTAAATTGCTCCTGGATCTCTCAAGCCTGGCATATAGGGCTGGATAATATGAATCAAGATTTATGAAGTAGAAAATAAAGGTCCATTCTCTCTGTAGAAGTTGCCTAAATATAAATCAAGTGGAATTGGCTCTAATTTCCTTTCATGTTTTTTGAATGTATCTTGTATTAATAAAACACATTTTCTAGAGAGGGGTTAAGTCACTCTCTTCATATGTTTTAACCTTAAAAAAAACCTCATTTATTCAGTTAAAAAATAATGTCTATTGTTATTTCATAAATGTACACTCCATATGAATGCTATATAAATGTGTTTTATGTCCTTGTAGATATAGACACATAGATGAATAATAGTAGGTAGGTAAACAAGCAATTATACCACAATAAAATATAATGAAAATTAAATTGCAGATGCCTAAATAAACCCTTGAAAACCTGGGGTTTCTATTGAAAAAAATTCAGTATAAAAATACAATTGTGTCAAAGGACGAACCCTGTGGAAGTCTATGAATTGGTGATGGCATTTTGAACTGAAAAAAGACTAAAGCCTTTTACCATAATTTAATTGGGAAAGGAGAGAGGAAAACATGAGAAACTAAAAGGTATTTCAAACTACTGAGAGCTCAGCTATCTATGGAAAACATTTTGGAATAGATCTTTGCCCTTTCTTCTTTTCCTGCATTCATATTTTCAGGGAAGGTTATTCTGTTATCACAGAATCGATCAGACTGGAAGGTCATCTGTCCGACCTCCCTGCTCATGCACAAAATTGCATCCAGATTGTTCTTGAATATCTCCAGTGAGGGAGAACCCATGACCTCTCTGGGGACCCTGTTCCAATGTGCAATGTGCAAACTTCTTTACTGTGCAACTTGCGCAGTAAAGAAGTTCTTCCTCATATTCAGGTGGAATTTCCTATGTATAAGATTCTGCCCATTACCTCATGTTTCGTTGGTTTGCACCACTGAGAAGAGCCTGGGTCCGTGTTCTTGGCAGCCTTCCTTTAGAACTTACAGTAATGAGGTCCCCTCTCAGTCATCCCTTCTCAAGAATGAACAGGTCCAGCTCTCTCAGCCTTTCCTCATAAATGAGGTGCTCCAGTTTCTTAGTCATCCTTGTGGCCCTCCACTGGACCTGTTTGAGGAGCTCTATGTCCCTCTTGTACTGAGGAGCCCAGGACTGGACACAATACTCCAGGTGTAGCTTCATGAGGGCTGAGTAGAGCAGTAGTAGTAGTTCCATGACAAACTGCTGCTGGATCCAGCGGTTGTGAAGAATGTATTTGAGACCTGGTTGGGTCTTTGCAAGGTGTAAACAAAGAATTGAAGGGGACTGTGTCCTCTCTTTTCACTTCATTGTCACCCTCCTATGGTTTAGAACACTTATTCAAAAATATTGCATTGCTAACTTCTGTTCTCTCCCCTCTTTGGTAGAATCCAGACCTAACTTTTAATTCTCCTTAAACACCACTATGCAAATTTAGTTTGATCAGGTTTTGGGTTTTTTTGTTGGTTTAGATTTTTGTTTGTTTGGGGGGAAGGGTTTTGTTGTAATTTTGTTTTGTGTGTGTATTTTAAGAATATTTTGTGTAAAATACTGAGACAGACCTGTGAGAAGACTGCAGAATTTTCATAATCATTTATAACCCTTGGATATCTTACAACTTGGAAATTTTTCAAGTACCTCCCACAAAGGCATTCGTTGCCCATATATCCACAGTCATATCTATCTAGACAGTTTTTTGTGACTCAGATACCTCATTTTCAGAGTGCCCTTGGTCTAAAACAACCTAGAAACTAGCTCAAAGTTCTGACTACATCTTTGAGACTTCAAACATTAGACAAGATAAATCTCAGGAATAAGAAATACAAGAGATTGATTTGAAAAAATTAAAAATGTAAAGGTGAGTTTGAGAAAAAAGGAACAACCAGGTTCTGTAGGTATCAAAATTATCTGGGATTCTGAAAAAAAATGTCTATGTATCATCTGTATGACTCATACACCAGGAGAAAAAAGAATAACCAGACTTGGATTTTATGAGCCTGATGAGCTTTATATTTCTTATAGGCAGCTTAGCAAATAACTTTGTGTTAATTATAGTGGTTTAAGATGTGACTACCATCAGCTTACGTTTATCCTGATACCAGAGGTAATGCCCTAAAACAGTGGATAAATCCAGTATTCAGCATCTTCCTGACTGACATAACTCATTGCTCAGCATACAAACCCAAACTGCCATCCAGTTTTCTTTAAAATAATACACCAGACCACAAGCAGTGATACCTGAAGTTAGTCACACAGATCCTTCTGCTATTCCTGTCACAGGAAGATAACCTCTGAACAAAACACTATGTAACCAAGTAAAGAAGAAAAGTTGGTTAAATATTTTGCTATGTGATTAACAATACCTACTTTGTTTCCAAAAGGTATGGAATCTCTTACATTTTGCAGTAAAACCTAAATTATGCTAAGCAGAGTAAAACATCCAGAGAAGTTAAAAATTGATCAGTAAAGCATCTTTCACAAACCACTTTTCCATGAAATTGAGTTTTGTAATGTTGTAGGAGTAATTCGTTACAGGCAGTTGTCAAAAAGTTATAATTCCCTTCAGAGTTACAACAGAAACACAATCTAACTTCTTCCTTTTTTTTTTTATTTTAAATTTAAATACTTGTCATTACAAGGCTGTTTCTCTTGGAGCATAAAATAAAGGACCATTAATTTTGGCCATGCTAATATTATGATAAAGTAAAAGAATTTGTGTCAGTCAGCCACAAACCATCTCTTATTCATGTATTGTTGCAAAGAGCAGGGATTTGGAGATGTGTTTTTAAAGGCATTTAGGTAACCAAGGTTGAAGAAAATGTGAAATGTCTTAGTAGTTTAGGTACTTTTAAAAAAAAGTCACAAAGTGTGCTCTCTTTACAATCTCCATATAGCTGCTATTCTCTTTACTGCAATTTTATGAAATGGTGAAATCCACAGGAAAAGTTTAAAAATTATGGGAACTGGATTTGTAGTTCATCACAAGCTATGAAAATTGCAGCATTAGTCTTTACTTTATACGAGGGTTTCATTAGGACAGCTAGATGTAGACAATTTAAAATAAATAGTTCTCAAGTTAAAATAGTTTTTAAAGTACCATAACCTTTACAGTTATGGTACGTGACAGATTTTTAATAACTGAATATACAGATCATTGGCCACTGTCCTATCAGAGTGGTTTTAAGGGTTTTTTAGAGAAAACAGATTTTCCTATGTACTTCAAATTTTGATATAGAGGCTGAAATTTTGACCAAACAAAATTGTATCCTATTATTAAGCTTTGGGAAGACAGATGTGAAAGACACTGCTTGAGCAGGGAGTTTGGACTAGATGACCCACTGTGGTCCCTTCTGACCATTTTGTGATTATGTGAGTCTATGAAAGCGGAAGGTTAGAAGTAAAATTCATTTTCCCCTTTCTGCTAGAAATTAAAGAATATTTGATATATTTTTAAAAGAATTAGCATTCACATGTTTAATCTTTCAGAAAGTGACTAAATCATTTGATTTTAAAATTTTCCGCAGCAACTTCCATCTAGCAACCCACAGTAATGGGTTACCCAGATGTCATTATATGTGTACATCAAGAGCTGAGATGAACTGCTGTCAGTAATGTTACATAAATTCATTTATCACCAGCTTGAAGAGTAACACTTCTAAGTTTTCATACAGACATTTTTTAAAAAAATTAAGCATGTTGCTGAGGTACACTTAAATTCATCCTTCTCATAGCATTTATTTCAGAATGCAAAAGAGCATAATCCATTTATCTGCTAAAATCCACAAATTTCAATTGGAAATTCATTGTCCTGGAGGTCTTTTTGCTTAATCTGCATTGCAGTTTCTTTTCCCATGGATAATATTACATTTCCTCATGTGGGAGTTTCTTAAATATGTAAAGCTTCAATATGATGAGAAAAGTGTTTCTGACTGATGTAATGATCTGGAGCACTTAGCGTCTATGACACCCCAAAGCTCAAAGTAATCTGCCAACAGTAAACAACTGAACATCATTTATATCAGCATATTCATAGAGGCATTCATAGAATGATTCCATGTATTATGGCATCTGTGGGCTCTGAAGTTTTCTCATTGGTCTTGTTATGGCAATTTAACCACTATATTTACAGTGTTGTCTTCAGTGCCACTCCTAAGAATTGCTGGCATTGTACAGGTATTTTAAATACAGGGCAGTGTGCTGAACTAATTCACCTTCCATAGGTGGTGAAAGCTTTTCTAGCATAAGCAAGGAAGCTGTGGAGAAGCAGCAATAAGCTGCTGTGTATGTGTGAAGAATGGGACTGCATCCTTTGGAGGAAATCTTGAAGGTATAAATTGTATAAATCTAAACTGCCTTGCAGCATGTTTCAATTGTCGCCAGCAAAAATTCTCTGAAGGACAATGCCCTGGATCTTCACAGCACAATAAATATTTGATGTACCCAGAAAACGTACCAAAGCATAAAAATAAATACATAATTGTTCTGTAATAATTCAAAGGAAAAAGAATTCACCTTCAGTAACAAGTTTTCTCCAAATAAATTCTTTCTACAGTATTTATGTTTACTACTCTTACTATCTCTTTATTTCTGTTAAAAACCCATGATTTTCCTATGAGTTGCAGAAGGTGTTTTTATTTAGTAATGTCACCAGTTTTATAGAAGATTAAGTGAGCTTAAGTATTCAAACATTTCTAGCATTTTGTGTTTAATGCTGCAGATATAGGTCAATGCAATCCTACCAGTAATTCATGACAAAATTCTGTCTGGTTCATCACTCATATTCAAGGGGAGAAAAGAAAAAAGAGGGCACATAAAATTCAGAAATCAAATTTCTTTTCACAGACAGAGGCTAGCAGCACAAATGAAAAAAATATTTAGAAAAGAGGGGTTGGCCCCAGTTGCTCCCAGTTGTCCCTAGTTCTTCCAGGTATCTCATGCTATTTTCATAACAGCAAAGTCAATGTTGGAATTCTAAAAACTGACACCTGCTGCTGAAAAGTCCATCCTGCTCCTGATGATCATCAGCTCTTTAACCACTGTTTTTAATAAACTGCTGGTTCACATCTGTTGTTTGTCCAAAATCTCTATCCAAGATGATAGTATATTTTTTAAATATTCATTCCCTCTTATTCTCTACATCACCATTTATTTTATATAAATAGGACAAAACTTGAAATTCCTATCTCATTATTTAGTCTGTCTTTCTATTTTAATCAAGGTGGTATCTTTTCTTGACATAAAGTTATACAAGTCTTTGTCTTTTAAAATTTTATATCTGCATGGAAAATGCCAAGTGACATAGTTTATCTGACCCTAACATTTACTCCTAGAAAAACCCTCAAACCAACAAGCAACTTGCAATATCATGTAGAGGCATATTTTCCTTCAGTATCAAAACTGTATGAATTTTATCCCCACATATTTAATAATAAAATTTTAAAAAGGCATGGAAAGCAAGTGCAAGAACAACTTTCTTAAATTTTGACATAAGCATCAAGCAGAAATGTTTAGACATCCCCTTCAGGTATCTTTACTATCTTAACTATTTAGCATTTTTTATCCTAATTCCAACTCTGACTTTTCCTAGTTGCAGTTGAGATTAGAGTTGAAAACAATAAACTGACCAACACACAAAACTGCTCTTTGTAGAAAATATTTAAGAGTTCAAATACACTATGGCAGTGCCAACAGGAAGGACAGAGAACAGGTGAAGATAATCCATCCCAGAGTTACTCTAGGACATTGATAACATCTGTTGAGTGCTCTCACCAGATTCAATATTTTCTAGCAAGGGAGAGGTATGAATTCACACATCACACACAAAGCTCTCTAATTACACAAGTACTTAACAAGAAGTAGCATGACTTAGTGTCTTCATTGTTTTCACACAATGTTTTAATTTGGCTTCAGAGAGGACCAATACTTGCTATTCCATGCACTTGTGTGCTCAGTCTTACTAGTGACTTGGTATGGTTTGTCCTCTATTATGATGGATACAAAAGGAATGCTAGCTATAATACATATCCATACATTACTTTCTTTTTTTGAAGGGATTTACAAACTGTGTATTCCTTCTCTTTACGTTGCAGGCATGCTGGCTAGGCCATGGCCAATTTGCAGAATGGAACAGATATTTATATTTTAATCCACTACTATCTAAACGAACTTCTCATAAAAGCAGAAGGATGAGATTGTAAAATGTCAGTTGCTGGTAAAATCAAGTTAGGCTGACTAACTTAGTTGCATACAGAAGCTGCTTTTCAAATCTGCTGCTGAAGTGTACAGTTTGTCTCTTGGTATCCATGCTATTTTCTAGGCTGCCTAGGTGCACATATAATTCCTCGAATGTGCTCAACATGTTGTACAAATAGAAACATAGATGTCTACAGCCAGTAATAAAGTCTCCATTGAAAATGTGGCCTGTTCTGTACCAGGCTACATTTGCAGAATGTAATCTTGCATTTCATTTCTATTTTACTTCCCAGATAAATTTCCATTTCAGTCATAAATTGTATATTCATCATATCCTTTAATCTTCTTAACCTAAGTCCAGTCAAAATAAGCAGACTTTTAATTAAGCAAGCTGCAAGCAACCCAATCATCTCTAGCTGGAGAAAGAAAAGCAAATGACGGTTGTGTGGGTATAATAATGTGCTGTGATCAAGACTGAATCATAGCTGAAACCTGAAGCTGATTGTCCCACTGCGGGTTGAATGAAATGTGAAAAAATAATTTAATGTTTGCAAAACTTGAACACAGATTCCTAAGTGAATTACAAAAACTAAGGTAGTTGCCTTAAAAATAAATTATATTTCAGTGTTTCCACATGTGTGCTAATCTGTATCCCTGGACATTTTATCCTACTATGGTGGGAAAACTGAAGCAAAATATAGAATCCTGAACAGTTTTACTAGGGCCTGGAAAAAAAAAAAAGGACTGTTTTTGGTTTAGTATACATTACTTCTAGTTTTTTTTAATTAAAGCAAAGAAAAGAGTAGGAAGATTGCTAGAATACAGAGGCACATTTTTGTGCTTTTTGCTGATTTGTCTTATTGCATTTTATTCCTGTTTAAGTATGATTAGGCTATATTGTCCATGTAACGATGTATTTGTTTGCTCATTTATAGTTCACCATCAGGAGGATCCTGAGGAGTGCATTTTGGTGGAGGAATAAATACAGCTCTATAATTTTAGATAGAATGATTAAGCTCTGTGGGAATGGTGTCTTTGGATCTAAACATGGAGGGTTGCTCAGAAAATCACACAGAATATGTAAGCATCTGATTCATTTATGAACACATGATTCACTTCAAGAAGAAATCATGTGTCAAGCTTTGCTTCAAACACTGTGTTTACACTGAACTGTATGCTGTGTCTGAAGAGATAGTCACATCCAGTGTTTGAAAACTGAAATATCAAAAGGAAAAAGTATTGGAGGTATTGATGTAGCCTAACTTTTTGTTTTCATGTTCGAGAATGTTAATTGGACCCACACATACCCTCACACATTTATCATCCTGGTTTTTTTAATTTCTGTAATTTATGGTGCTTTTTTATAACTTGTTTTGCTGGCTCATATTTCAGAAACAAAAAGTAGTGCAATGCAAAACCTAGTGAACTGATAGGGGCTGGAACTATTAGATTGTTTACAGTGATTTTCTGATCTCCAGAACAAAGCTACAAGTATCATCTGAGAATTCTGTACCAGAGTCCCTCCCAGTAAAGACATCTGCATTTAGTACCTCAGCACAACAGCAAACAATATAGTTTCTACAGTAAAACTATCTGCACATAAAAATCTAATCAGTGTTTTAATTTAAAAATACTTTATGACTCCTGTTTTGTTCTAGAAGCCTAAAGAATCTTCTATTCTTTGACTAGCCTGCACTTGATGCATTTGCATCAAAAAAGAAGAATGAGGGGCAAAGTTGGAAAAATTGTTTCTAGACACCTTCCCAATAAACTATATTCATTTCATATCTTACCAAACCTTTAGTTATTTTACCATCACTCTAAAGACAGAACAATTGGAAATGGGGTAGGGAGAGTATCACAACAAAGTGGTATGATTTAATTAAAAGTAATTAAACTTCTTTATAAAGATAACTTTAAAATCTCTTTTGTTCTCTTTATGTAATCTTTGCAGTTACTTTAAGGAGTAAATCAGTTCCTGGTGTTTTACAATTAGTATTTCAAATATATTTATAATGTATATTGCCTAAGAAAGGATTGTTCTATTTATGTGAGAGGCTGTGAAATGCAGTGCTTTTCAGATAGACTAAAGTTACCTTTGCCTTTAAAAACTATTCTGGTAAATTTCTATCTGGAAGGAGACCACTGAGATTCTAAAATACTCTTGGGACTCAAGTACAACATAACTCTTGGTTATATGAAATACAGCTGAAACTAGATACACAAAAAAGGCAAAATGAAACACGCAAAATTTTGTCAGTGGAAGATGTGTTTTGCATTGGGCCAACACAGCTTTTTCAGTGGCATCAGTCTCCTTGAGGAGGAAAAAGAACATAATTCCGAGGGCATTCCAAATAGACCCCAGATGATCCCTTAAGCAACTGAATTCATTTGCTTTCAGCATTGAGGACGGAAGCTTCCTGCTGTTCTGTCTTGACTGCTATAGCCTGCTGGCTCCAGGATCAAATCAAGACACTTATGCCTTTATCTTTTTTTAGGAGCACATTTCATCAAGTAGATATCCTAAGAATAATCATAAAGCTGTATGTTAAGAAATACAGGAAATCCAGACTTCCTGTCAGGGTAGACTCAAGTTTTAGAAGTTTTCCTTACTCCAGACAGAGGAAATTTCCAAAGGGCCAACTCAGACATCTAGGATAGATGTCACCAGTGCACAGAAAATTACAGCTCTAGTCTCCCTGAAATCTTTAGTTTCTCATTTATTCTGTGTTTCCAGAAAATTTTTTCAGCACATAAGAAGCCCTGAATAAGATATTGGAAATTGAAAGTCTCACATCTTATACAAGAAGCATGGAAGTAACATAAGGTTAGCACAATAGGATTTTGTTAACAAGTATGTTTACTCCTCAGCTTTCAGGTGAAGTGACTGCAATGGTATATGGCAAAATGGAAAGCATGACACAGAAAACTCAAAGGTGAACAAGAGGAACATAACCTGTCTTGCGTTTAAATATGATGTGTGAGGCTTTCTCTGGTTACCTAGGCTAGGAAGAGGAAAAGGAATCTGCTGTCCTCTGGTGCATCTTATTCCTGTAAAATGTAGAGTGTTGACTTCACAGGAATTGCATTTCCTGAAAGCCTTTCAGGAGCTGAGTCCTTAAGTTCAGCAGAAGAAAGATGTGATTTTAAGGCAAACAGTTTATAAACCTGTGTTACGGAGCACTTTATCAGTAATAATGATCTGGTACAGCAGAAAAGGTCGCAAGGCAAAGCTGCATCCGGTCAGAAATGGGGTCTTTCATATCATATTTTTTTGGGGCACTAAAGACATAAATAAAAGTACTACAAGGGAAGAGGAATTGCTTTGTAATTAAATGGCAAACCTTATTCAAGACTATTGAAATCAGTCAGACTGTCTTTCAGTGTCTACTCTGGACTGTGTTTCACAGAACTGGTCTGTGAGAAATTCTTTAAGGGAAAGTCTTTGCAGCACATGTTCCCAAGAGAGGAAGAGGGACTGTGGAAATATTCAAATACTTGTGAAATTATTTAGGGTCTGTATATCCTCTCTTTTAAGGCACAAATCTCAAATTGCTGTGCTTTTCCTTATTTCCATGCTAAACTTAATTTTAAGTTTTCTGGGCAGAGAGTATAACCTTGAGTACTATTGAGCACATGTCAGAACAGCTAGGGACTGCTTTATTGTTTCTATATGTATGAGACTGTATGAGATTTTGTTAAAATGAAGGAAATAAATTAAATGAAAATGAAAACAAAGAGCTTCTAGTTAATAGAAGCAGATTATAAATTTCCTATAAAAACAAAATTTCTGTTTATTTTTCCTGCAGTGTGACATGACACCAATAACAAATGACTTAGCATGTAACACATTTAATTTGCCTTGAAAATATTACAATCAAAGGACAAAGAAAAACAGTAATTTCATGGTTTATAATTTCAGGGATATAAAATATATTGCTTCAAAAGACCTCACAAGATTAAATTTTCTTAAATTAGCTGTGATGGCTGTATAAAAGATGAGAACTTTTACATGTAAATCTAACCTCAAAGAGGGCTTGCAATATGCTGTAAAGCCACAGAACTTCAGGTAAATGGTCTGAAATTTTGGCTTGCTGGACTGGAAACTTCTAGCATGGCTATGTTTCTTCCATTTACTCCATATAGTAATGCAAGGTAAACACCCCAGAATGGCCTGCAATTAGCACCTGCTGGGATCTCTCGAATTTCACAAACTAAACAGACTTGAGCCAAGACAGTTCTTGGAAGATGTAGGCACTTTCTTATATACGGATGATGAGGAAGTAAGTAGTTCCATTTGAATGCTAGTCTGTCTTTCCTTTCCATGTGTTTGAAAGGGAAACTCTGGTTTTATCTTCCAAAAATGTCAAGGCTGTTTGCTTATAAAAAACAAAAACAACACAAAACCCCCCAAAAACCCTGTATGAAATGCAGAACTATGACCTAGAACTACAATGAAAGTGTTTGAAAATCAATGTTGTTTGGGAAGTTATATAGTCTGGGGACTCCTAGAAAAGAATGAAATACCCAGTTTATAACCTTGTTGCTATTAAAATTTCATCATGCAAAGCTAGGAAGATGATTTTATAATAGAAATCATTTTGCTCAGGAATATCTGTTCCACAAGCCACAGGAAATTCTTGGTAGAAACTGTAAATTATAAGAAGATGGGTTTCATGAATCTGGGTTATTTGTGCTTGGTTGTGTTTCTTGATATCTCATAAGTTGAACTTGCGGTTACTTGGAAGATATTTTCTTTTTCCAAAAAACTCATTTAGAGACTGATCCAAAGATGTGTGGACCTAATTGCAGAAATTCTTTGCACCTGGTGTCTTCTTCCATTGCACTGTATCAGACATAAAGCATTAACCTGAAGAAAGTTTACTTAACAGCAGTCATCCTTCCTAGGAAATTATCTGTGTGGTATGGATTCACCATTCTTGTCCACACAGTAAAACCATCTGAATTAAAACAATCGAAGGAAAACAGATTTCTCTTTAATTGTTACTATGTCCAGAGACTGGTCATTTACCAGCCACCTGTGCTTCCAAGTGCTATAGGCAATTTTGTGTGATTTAAAGCAGGATGCGACTGGAAAAATTGAAAGATTTTGAAGTAAATTTTACCATGAGAAAATTCTGTCACCGAAATGTAAAAATACACTGTGCTTTTTATAGGTCCATCCATTTTATTAAGTAGATAATCAAAGAAACAAAACCTTTTAAAGCAGTGATATAATTAAGATAATAAAAGAATAGAAATACAGCCAGTTTGAAAAATTAGGAGCTATTTTTGTTCTGCAATGAAATTCCTCCATCATTTTGCATAAATTGTGTAATAGAGTTTCTAGGGTCAATTTCCAAATCCTGGATCTAAAATCGAACACTGCTCAGCAACTGGGTGGAGGTTGCACATTAGCTGACAGTCTAAAGATTAATGTTGTGAACTTGTGTCCTTTACCATTACTGATTGCATGACTGAGTGCATACATGTACAGATAAAACTAATCTCTTCCATACAGCTCCATTAACATAGTGCTGTTCTTTATCTTTTATTTCAGGGCTCAGTAGTATGGTTTTTGATTAACTCTTGAGTTTGTGATAAAACAGCTATAAAGTTTTTATCCAAGCCTGGTTTCTATCCAAACAACTTAGGGAGTCAAAGATCTCGTCTGGCTACAGTTGTGCAGAAATACACCAAATCATATTAGTTACTTAAGAATTTTCTTATTTATATAGGTCTGTTTATACTCAGAATTTTTGGAAAGCTGTGGGAAAATGAATAAAATTACAAACCAGTTACCAGTAGTGCATGTATTCAAATGCATTTATTACAGTGTAGCACTGCACAGGGAAAAAACTGTTTTTGCGGGTATAGATATATGATTAAAAGCAATTTTATAATTTCTGAAATGAGATACAATTTGTTTGAAATATTAAATCACAAATGTTGATGTGTGAAATTCTTCAAAGCTTTTAAAAAAGCTGGTCTTCTTCCCTTTTGTGTGTGTGAGGGCATGTTTTAATATTCCCAGCAATGTTCTAATCCAAATGCCAGAAATTACTGAAAATTTAAAAAGAAATTTGTTCAGTATTATTTCCATCTCATGTAATAGAAAATGCTGGAAGGATTCAGGAAAATCTGTTCTCTAGACTTTTTCTGCTCAGTATTGCACATAGACTATGATGGCTAGAAGCTCTGAAATGTATAGTGACATAATATATAAAGCAACAAGATTTTTAGGAACAACTGATGGTAAATAAAAGAGAAACATGAAAAAAAATCAGAACATAGAAGGAATGTGTAGTTGCCAAGAAAGTAACAAGAGAAGGAAAAACTTTCTCTTATTTCTTCTTTTCAAAGTTACTTATAATAAAAGAACCATTGATACAATCATAAAAGTTAAATTAACATAGTAATAACATTTAGTAAGGCTCAATCAGTCACATTTTGCTTCCTTATTGATATACTCTTTGGATATATGAAGCCTTGTGTTTGTTTAGTAAAATGAGCCCAGAACTTCCCTAAGGTATTCAAAACAGTAGAAGATGTTTTTAGATATACCAGAGACAGACAGACAAGATTCAGTTTTATAGAGAGCAAATACTTTATGATGTTTGAGAACTGAATGGACAATTTATTCACAAATGCTGAAGAGGTTCCCAAACACCAGCTAGCTTATTACCTGGAATGCTGCTCCCACTGTAATTCCATTTTCTTGTTAAGGAAAAATAAACCAAGAAACAGTGTTGAGATTTAAAAGACACACGGTAGATCCCTAATTTTAGGCCAATGAAATTTATGAAAATGCAACTGTTTTGGACAGAAGAACAATGAAAAATAATATCAGAAAAAAATTTTCTCACTTCTGGCTGACACAACAGTGAATTCTATGGCAGGGAAACTGAAACCATGGTAAGGGTGTTTTCGAGATTAAATCATCAGGTCTCATTTAAGTATGGAAGTAATAATTTTATCAGATGAAGCAAAAACATCTTTCAGGATCAGCAACAGAGTAATACAGGTTGCAGCAATTGAAGTGGTGCCTTCTACAACAGGCCAGCTGTGATTCATACGGAAAAAAGGTCTAAAGAAAGAAGTTTTTGGCTTTCAGGTCTGGACTTTCAGAAAATTGTTCAAGATTCTGCTTTCAATTAACTTACTTGAAATTACTCTATCTGGAAAAAATAGCTCTGAGACCAGGAAGCATGGGAATCTCATGAGGTTTAACAAGACAAAGTGCAAGGTGGTGCACCTGGGTTGGGGCAACTCCTGGTATCAATACAGGCTGGGGGATGAACAGATCAAGAGCAGCTCTGCCAAGAAGGACTTGGGAGTGCTGGTGAATTAGAGGCTGGAGATCAGTCAACAATGTGTGCTTGTAGCCCAGAAAGTCAACCTTATCCTGGTCTGCATCAAAAGTAGTGTGGTCAGCAGGTCAAGGGAGGTGATTCTGCCCCTCTTCTTCATTTTTGCAAGACCATGCCTGGAATGCTGCATCCAGTTCTGGTGTCTCCAGCACAGGAAGGACATCAACATGCAGAGGCAAGTCCAGACAAGGGCCACCAAGATGATTAGATAGAGTACATCTCCTGTGAGGAAAGGCTAAGAGGATTGGGATTGTTCCACCTGGAAAAGAGAAAGCTTTGAGGAGACCTAATTGCAGACTTCTGGGACCAGAAGGGAGCCTACAAGAAACATGAAGAGAGACTATTTACAAGAGCATATAGTGACAGCACAAAGGAGAATGGCTTTAAATTGAAAGAGAGTAGGTTTAGGTTAGTTAGTAGAAAAAAAATCTTTACTGTGAGGCTGGTGAGGCACTGAAACACATTACCCAGTGGATGGGCAATTGTCCATCAAATAAATTGATCTTCTTTTGCTAAGAATTTAAGAAACATGAAGAGAGACTATTTACAAGAGCATATAGTGACAGCACAAAGGAGAATGGCTTTAAATTGAAAGAGAGTAGGTTTAGGTTAGTTAGTAGAAAAAAAATCTTTACTGTGAGGCTGGTGAGGCACTGAAACACATTACCCAGTGGATGGGCAATTGTCCATCAAATAAATTGATCTTCTTTTGCTAAGAATTTGTGTAATGTGCAATTGTCCATCAAATAAATTGATCTTTTGCTAAGAATTCTGCAAGTGTAATGTGTTTTATTTCACTTCTATTCAGCCCCATTCTTCAAGTTAAATGCTTTGCACGCATTTTTTACCTCAGTTTCTTCTCAAAGAATCCGCATTGTGAAATTCTTCGAATAAGATGTGATTGAATTCAACAAAGGAAGAAATTAGGAGATGGATGAGGAAGACAAAACAGGACATGTCAATCATGACCTCACAGGTTAGTTACTGGTTGACAAGTAACAGTTGACTGACACTATAGAAGAGGATCAGTTAAACTAGGATTTATTCTAACCATACTAGTCACAAGAGTACACATATGACTCTGAACATGTGATAGCTGTGTGATGTATAATTTCTGAAATTACTTGTCAGTCTTGTTTTGGCCATGTCTTAATGGGGAGTTTTTTCTGTCACTCAGACATAAAATTACTTACACTGAAAATATCCTCTGCTGACATGGTCTGTGAATCAAATCGTTCAATATGTGATGACCCTGTTCATTACTTCCTTTCAGCTGTTGGATAAAGACCTCACAGTGCAGATGTTTTATATGATCTTTTACACATTCCTACCCCACTTCACTGCTAAGTGAGAGATTAAGTCTGATTACCAAAGCATTGACTTAACCCAAACTGATTCCATATTGATACAACATAGTGCTTACACAATTAATTACAACATCTATCTTGTAAAGCAACAACTTCAGTCTATGGTTAAGTAATGTAAAGCCCCAGTCCTCTTGGCAGGTTGAGGGAAAGGTAATTTTGAATGACTCTGGGTAGTACACGGGAGAAAAATCTCAATTCTTAGGAGGTTCAAAAAGAAGTAATTTTTACTTAGGAACTTTGGGTCACCCTTGTGGTATAAGATACTTGGCAAAATGTAACTTCATACATTGCAGAGAAAAGAAGAAAGAAAGAGAGAAAAATAGATGAGAAAAAGAGGTAGATAGTCACCACCCGTGGATCCAGCATGGTCTCAGCAGCTTCCAACCTGCATAACACACCTCACTGTCCTTTTGTCTGTTCTCTTCCCCACAAAAATTACATGATTTACAATTAAAATAAAGCTTTCCATCTACTCAGCCCATATATTTCAGCTTTGGGGTGGCAGACACATTGGGCACTTCAGCCAGACCCATTTGTGTCTGTGACAGACTCACTGAACTTCAGTCCTACTTCCTGTGTGGAAATGTTATGGGGAAAAATGCTACTTTCTCATCTGAATCCATCTGTGCTTAAAAATTTAGGATGAAGCATTTAAGCTGGCATAATTTCAAGACTGTATATTTGACAGAATAACAAACAAGATAAATATCCACGTAAATGGAAAAGTATCAGTGTTTAAAGAAATGTCAGCAATTTCTTAGAAAATGGAACTAGTGTTACAGCTGGTAGTGACTGAAGAGTTTCAAAACAGCTTTGTTGCAGTAATGAAAAATGGCATGTGATAAAATATAGATTGCATTAAAGCAGAAGATATTTAAAAATAAAGATTGAGAAATTAAAACCAAAAGTCACACCTCAAGCTCCAAAATTCTTTTCTAATCTCAGAATTGGAAGCTGATTAGCCAATCCTCATTTTTTCCAAGAGAAATGGAGCTTTACAAAGCAGAACTTAATAAAGCCATTCTGTCCAGGCATAAATATCCCAAAACAAACCTCAGCAGGCTGCTCACTTTTAGGAAATGGTGTCTTCTTACAGCACTAAAATTTTGAACTTAACAATGAGTTTCCTGAGAGACGAAGCAGGCCAAACCAGGTATAAATCAGTATACTTTGTCTTATTTTGTGAGTATTGCAGTCTTAGCCCTGGTTACTGTTATTACTACAAGTCAAACATACAAAAGTTGAAAAATGGAACTGTCTCTTGAGGCAGTTTCTTAATGATTTTGTCATTTTTTTAATGCTTGATTCTTTTCATTGACTCCTACTACCATAGGCAATGTGTTCAAGCATAGAGCTTTCCATTTTCATTTTTCTCAATACATGAGATAAATGGCAACAAATGACAGTTGTTCAAGCATAGAGCTTTCCATTTTCACTTTTCTCAATACAGAGATAAATGGCAACAAATGACAGAGATAAAAGGCAACAAAAGGAGTATGGCCCACATCCTGGCCCAGGGAAGCAGGTACCTATGAGCAAGCACATCCTTCACCTAAAGTGCAGAGCTGTACTTTCTCCATGGGGTTAAGCAGTGACCACCACATGAGGTCACATATTGAGAGAAATGTCCTACCCAAACATACCAGAAATGTGTGGGGTTATCTCTTGGAAAGTAAGAGCAAGTGTTTTGAGAAATGTTTAGTGAGTGATAACTGCATGGGTGTCCATAGACTGTTAAGGCAGGCTAGGAAGCTGGAGACAGTTACAGAGCTGTGACTGGGAGCTAGGTCTGAAATTCTTTTTGGCGTAGCCAGCTGCAAGGTTTGGTTTGGATAGTATTCTAACTTCTACTCACTTTATTCTTCACTATGTAGCTCAGTACTAGCTTCCAGATCTTTCAGGTAGTGTTTTTTTTCTTTTGTTTTCTTTCTTTTATGACTTACCAAAAAAAAAAATCCCAATAAAAAAAGCCCCACTACATTATAAATTTCGGTACTGAACTATGAAATCACGTGTAGCTGAGATTCATCCTAGTGAATGAAGTCTCAGTGGAGATTACCCACCAGTTCTTTGTACAATCACACCACTTCTATTGTACTTATATCTGTTCTATTATTTTGGTTTTGATTAAAAGTTGTATAAAACCTGTTGGGTTTCTATGAAGGGTAATAAGTTTTCCTAACCTTTGGCTTATTTCTTCTCTTGTGCAAAAGCATTTTGTGCGCTAAAAGCTGGCAACAAGTTCTCAGTCATCCCTTGTCGGCAATTGGATTTTAAATGCTTTTTTTAGCACTTGAAGTACATGGTTAGAGACCAATTTCCTACCAACTTTAAATACAAAAATAATTCCTTGAGGCTGAACAAATTTAAAGAACCATTTGCCAAAATATCCATCAACTCCTTTCTACTTACTGATAGAATGAATGTGTTAGAAAGTCTCTCGCTTACAGAAGAGATCAAATAAATATACTATGGTTATTTTTTTCTGACAATGGATTATTTCACCTTAAGCTACATATGAACTCTGTTTTCATTTATTTTTGGATAAATCATCTCAGCTATGTTGAGTAAAAGAACTGAACACCTAAAATAATTCTATAATGCAACATCCTTAAGTCTGCAGCCTCTGGACAACTTCACATTATTTTATCATAAATGAAGTTTCAATCATCACAATAATGCAATTTTTTTTTATAGACTGCCATCTTTATGCAGGGAGTTTCAAGACAGTGTCAACTTAAGCTCCAGTTTAATACCGTGAACAGTTGGTTCTGTAATGCTATAGAAATTGGAAACCTGTATGTGGTAATAAATTGAAAGCTTGCAAGAGAAGCTTACCAGAGGAGGTAATAACTGTCTCTAATCTACCATGGTGGCTGTACTTCTTAAAGAACTTTTGGCATGTAATATGCCGAGTTCCATTAGGTAGCTTTTCACTGATTGGAGTCCTTAAAGTTGTGAAATATTTAATAGGAGTGTGTTCATATGTATCTTTTCAAAATAACAAACAATATAAATGTCAGACCAAGTTTTACCCTTAATCTTATGTTCTGCTACTACAGTCAGTGGGCTTGTGTGGATGCTGCTGAAGAAAAACTTCTGAAGATTAAAAGTTTAAGATGCTTTAATTTCATGGACATAAATTATGTTAGGTGAATTTGAAGAAGTTGAACATTGCATGCACCATAATTCACTCGACTTGCACAGTGGGTTTTCTTGATTGAGTGTGTGGTGTAAAAGGATTATTTTAATAGAGAACAATATTTTAAAGTATCTATGAGAACATGTTTTCTTACATAAGCAGTCCCTGAAGAATAAGAAGAAACAACTATGATGGTGTCTAAAGATACCACCTCCCACAAAAAAAAAGAAATTTCCTGGAAAACTTCTAGTCTTCCTTAAAGGAGCAAAGCTTCAAAATACACCACATATAACATAACAAAATGCTTCTAGAGCACTGTTGTTCTGGTAGGTTTATACCAGCTCTTGGACATTATTTGAATACAAGTTTTCTGTGTATTTCATATATGCAGTATGTGTCTACACACTCGTATGCACGTATCTGTGTGTTTTATTTGCTTGGGTTTTTTCTGTTGGGAAGTTTGCATATTTGCATAGATATAACAGCACAGATCAGTGCTTTGTTCAACTTGTGTGACTGCTGTAACTTAATGAAACCCATCTGGGAAACAAACCTGAACATCTGCATACATCTGGGTACAAATAGCATGTGGTAACAAATCTGATTAATAATTGCTCTTGGAAGGCCATAACTAGCTGCATTTACATTTTGGTGCCAGTGGGAATAGAGAAAATGAATATTTAGCATTCCTTTACAGAATTAATTTGAAAAAGACAGTAACTAAACTCATGCTTTCCATACAGTATTTGTGCGTGCTTTCATACAATAAATAGCTGTTTCTTTTCCTCTTTGTAATGATCAGGAGGATCATATAGCATACCTGAAGGTTCACTTTGAAATTAAGTTATTTCTCTGTCAATAAACAATCAGTTTGCACAGAAAATGGGTCAACTGCACTTCCTTCAGCAGATAAAGTCCCTGACCATTTTAGTTCATGTTCAGAACTAAACGAGACATCTGGTATTTCTAGAATTCTATTTCTGTATTTCTAGAAGTCTAAACCACTTATGGGCTCCCAAGTTGAAGCAGTTTATCCACATTCAAGTCCTCATTATCCTTGTTATAATCCTTAAAGTCTTCATAGGAGATTCTGCTTTGTTCTACAGAGCTAGTACACTCACAGGTGATAGCTCTTATGCACTTGAGAAAAATATATAACAAAAAAGCTTGTAAAATGTAGTCCTATTTCACCTTTCATAGCAAAAGTAATAAGAGAAGCCCAAGCTGTTTAGTATTTCTGTTGCAATTGCAGAGGGTTTGTGCACTGAGTAACAATGATTTGGTGACATCATTTCAAGTTGCAGAGCTTTGGTATATTTGAAAACGAAAATGTTGATTTTCATTGGGGTAGATGTTCCAAAATCATCAGTTGTCTACTCAAATTCTGGAAAAATGGATACTCAGTGAATCTGAGCCCAAAATATTCTGTATCAAGAAGTTTAAATTGTGACAACACATATTAATTTCTTTGGGTGCTTGGATAAATTTTTCAAATTTATTTTACTTTAGTTTAATCAGTGCAGCTCCAAATCCAATATCCAATATACCCTGGAAGGTTCTATTGTGACAACTGTCAGAATCTGAAGGCAGACTTTAATGTCACCTGGAAACTGTCAGTAAATGTCCCATGTGCATCGTTTTTTTTCTGCAAGGTTCAATAAAATTATTGAGGGACCAGGTGTAAAGAAGAAAAGTAATTTTGCACAATGTATAATTTAAAAAATTTGTCTGTCTAATAAGAGTTTAAAATTTAGAGAGGCAGAATAAAGAATGGAGAGCTGCATGGCAAAATTCACACAAAGTAAGTGGGTTTTCAGATGTAGTTACAAACTTTTTTATTTACTTTTCTTGATGAGCCTTGTGATCAAATATACTAGCTCATCATTTTCAGAAAATCAATTTCCAGAGCTCTGGATGTTTGGGAAAGCAATTTGAAAAGTAAATGTAAAATATTCATGTCAGAATCATTTGTGCACTCAACCAGTGAGGAAACACAATGAGTATCACATATATATATATTACATGACAATAAAACACAATGAGTATCACATATATATATTACATGACAATGATATAAAGTCATAGAAACATGGATTTCCTTCTAATCCTAGACAAATGTGGAAAACACTGTTGCCTCTAATTTACTGTTTCTTTGCCCTGTAGTCATGTTCTGATGACAACTTCCACCAGCCTCTGCTGTCCATCTTGTTCACAACCTTCAGAAGCACTTCTATCAGGCAGTGGTGCAAATGCTTATGCTGTAAGTATTGCTGCTGACAAGAAAACAACAGGTTCAGTAAAACTAACTAAATAAAAATCAATACTTATATTCAAGATTAGGTAGACAACAGATGGATAAAAAACATTCTTCACACAGTCACAGAATCACAGAAAAGCTGAGGTTGGAAGGGACACCTGGAGATCATCTATTCCAATTCCTCTGTGAAAGCAGGAGCAAATGGAACAAGTTGCTCAGAGCTGTATCCAGTCAGGTTTTAAATATCTGCAATATGAAGACTCAACAACCTCTCTGGGCAACCTGTTGCACTGTTTTGTCATCCTCATCATAAAAAAAGATTTTTTCCTATATTCAGTTTAGCAGGCTTTTCAGAGTGGAATTTTACTTTTTTTCACTATAGTATCTTGTCCAATAAGAGACCTTGTCTCTTCCAACACATTTTGACTCTCTGAAGAATAAATAAATTTGAGTTAAGATTAATATTGCAAAGCCTATCTATTCTGTGAACTTGATAAATACCCGTGGTAAAACTTTCAAGATAGTTAAGAGGCTAAAAGATGGTTAAAATTTTGTCACCTCTAGTGGAATGCAGTTTTAGAAAAATTATGAAAGCTGTCTGTTATTTTTTTATCTGTGGAATTGTGCTCCAGTTCCAGTACACTTACTAGTTAAGTGCCAGTTTTGTCAAAATGATCACTGCCATTGGCAACACTGAATCCAGAATGTGTTTGAGAGGTAACCAGATGGTATTTTGGTAGTTTCATTCTAGTTAAAGAATGAGATTTGGCAGTAAAGCAATATCCAATATGGATGAGACATTACACTTTGCATATTCAATGGCTAATTTTCATCAGAAATGTTCTAAATATTGTGCTAAATGAGCCAAATTCACTCTTTCATTTGTGCTCAAACCTCCCATAAAATCAGTGGAAATCTATGCAAACATTAGATAATAGAATTTTGGCTTAAGGAATTTTTTGTAGCAGCTATAAGAGGGTGAATGACCATTCAGGGTGTATATGGAAGTAAAGTAAATAATTCCATGGCAATCTTACATACATGTTTCTCCTGCTTTATGACAGAAATCTTAAATTTTAGTATGGACACATTTTTGTCCTTGTTATAAACTTCACTCATTTTCTGAACTAGTCATGAAAGCAAGAATGTTTTTTATCTGCTTTATAAATAGATTTCATCTTTATCTTCTTCCTGTATAAAGTCTCTCCGTGTAGTGTGTAAACACTTCTTTTTGCTGTGTGGCAATTAATTTAGGACTCAATGACTGCCTTGTTACTGTGAGCTACCTTTTTGTAGGGTTGCATTCTGAAATAAAACAGATCTGGATTAAGTGAAAATACAGAATATGTGCAAACAGGGCCTCAAGGTATTGTATCAACAGTACAGAAAGCAGAACAGTCTTCTAAAGATCTATTATGTTAGTTTTGGGGTCATATTTTCAGAAAGACTGAATGTTCTAAAAGCTTTTAGTCCATGTTAGATGTTTATTTAAAGATATAAAAAGTTTTAAAAGAGTTTATTTTTCAAATCAAATGTTTAATTTACTTTAGCATGGTCAAGTATCTAAAGAAACTCAAATCATACCACTGAATTTTAGGTTCAAGTAAAGTAGAGGTCAATAGACTATGTCTGGTAACAATTTAGGTTCTTTTAATGCAGTAACATTAATCCATATGGCAGTAATCAAAGATGGGGAATTATACTGAATAAAAAGAAAAATTATATATTCAAGATAGGAAATCTTGGTGGTATTTATTTATTTATGTCATATCCTAAAATTATGTGGGTTTTTTATTGATGGCAATTTCTATGTTTTATAGGATATTTTATTAATGTACATCAAGATAAACAGTTAAAAGATAAAGAGCATTTGCATAAATTTACATTGATTTAGGTCTTTATTTAAGAGCATTTCCCTATCTCTTTATTGTCACCTGAGGAAGCAGGACTGCATTTGCAGAAATGGCTCACTGACATTCCACTGCTGCATTTGCACTTACTGTCAAACACTGTCCAGAAGAGATATGTTTATGGTGTATGTTTTTCATGTAAGGAAGCGCTCTAGGCAAGCAGGAGGGAAAAATGTCAGCAAAGGAATGAAGACATGAATCATTTGTTATTTAATTAATGTTACATTGGTTCAGGTGGTTACAAATAATCAACGAAAGCCATATTTTTAAACTGAGAAGATGAGGTGTTATTAGTGTCATCACCAAAACCACAAAGGCTAATATGTCTACAGAAATTACTGGTTGTATTAGGTATGTCTATGCAGACAGCAGTAGTACTCTCAATATGCCTAGTTTCAATATGGAAAAGAATTTACTTTTACCTGCCTGAGGTTCCAGTGTGGAAGCTAACAAACAGTGAGCCCGAGCCAAAATGCTCATCCTGCATGACATAACTATGGTAATATTCCAAAACAAAATTAATTAATTTTCTTCATATTCCTCATGAGGAAGAATGGATTAAATTATGAGTTTGTTCTTGTCATCAAGCTATCTTTCTTTAAGAAGCGACACCATTTTTCACTTGCCCTTAGTTCCCCTTAGAGGAACTATTTTTTTAAATTTTCTGAAGATTTTGACCTGACAGAGGCAATGAATTTCAAGAAGGTCTGAAATAGCTGAGAGCTGAAAACCAGAAAGTCCTATCTTGGAAAGAAGAAAAATCTTTCTTCACATGAGGAACACTTTCAAGATTCTTCAAGTAGGAGCTGATGTTGCCAATAATAGTCCTTCTTGCAAACATATGAAATGTAGAAATGCATAAATACCCAAAGGAAACAAAGGATAATGTTGGCCCACTAGTTAATGGAGAGGAGACCCTGATAACAGGATACAGAGAAGGCAGAGTTATTGAATGCCTTCTTTGCATCAGTCTTCATGGAGATCAGCCCACAGACATCTCTGACCAAGAGACCAGGGTAAATAAGGTGGGGGAAAAGACTTTCCTTTGGTCAAAGAGGATTGGGTCAGAGAACACCTAATTAAACAGGACATTACCCCAGGTCCGTGGGCCCTAATGGGGTGTAGTCATAAGTGCTGAGACAGTCAGTGGACATCATAGCCAGGCTGCTCACAATCACCTGTGAAAAGTCATGGAGATCAGGTGAGGTGACTGAAGATTGAAAGATGGCAAATGCCACCCCTATCTTCAAAAGGGGCAAGAAGGAGGATCCAGGGAACTACTGGCCGGTCAGCCTCACCTCAGTCCCTGAAAACTTAATGGAATGTGTCATAGTGGAGGCCATCTCTGCCCACATGGAAGACAAGAAGGTGATCAAGAGTAGTCAGCATGGGTTCACTAAAGGTAAATCGTGTTTGTCCAACCTGATTGCCTTCTATAATGAAACAACTGCATGGATGGATGAAAGGAGAGCAATAGACATTGTCTACCTTGACTTCAGTAAGGCTTTTGACACTGTGTCCCAGAGCATCCTCATCCTTATGCTACTAAAGTAGGATAAGGCTAATTACAAAGGACAAAATTCCTCTCTCTGTCAACCTGATACTCATCCATGCTGAGCTCTTGAAGATAATTATTTGTCATAATTGTAATTTATCTAATGCAGTAAAAATAATCTTTTTTATACCCAAAAAAAATGATGATAGGTCATCATACTTGCCTTTTATTTGACTGGGTTTTGATGTTTATTGTTTTTTGGTGTTTAGAATCTTGCTTAGGCTTTCTCATTAATAACGAAATTGCAAGAAAATGCATGCAGTTGTGCTTTGTTTTTAATAGCTATGTTATATTTCATTTTTAAATGTCAAACCAACCAACCAAATTATATTCTAGAACTTAAGATGTACCACTGAAAAATCACATACAACACTATATAAGATAACAGTATTACAAGTGTGTTTTGCTTTGCTTCTTTGTGGCCTTTATTTTACTGCAACAGTATGCTTCAATGCTGGATGAAAAGTTGGGAAAAAATCCCTAACCCAAAGGCTTCAGTGATGTTTTAATTAATAGAGTTTTGACTTCACCAATTAATGCATCACATAAAGTTGCCCTGATATGAACTTACGGTGAAAATTTGAAATTATTTTCAAAACCAATATGTTGATCTGACTGCTCCAATGCTCTTTCATAACATACATCAAGTATGAATGCATAGAAATAAAATTACAAAATTCTGAAACCAACTTAACTTCACAGTAAAGATACATAAAGATACATTATTAATCCAAGTTTGGCAGTGACAATTGTTTATGCCATATGACTTTGCCAAGGAAAGATAAGCTTCAGATGTTTTTCCCACCTCTTACTATCCATTCCTCTGCCCTGGTGCAGTTAGCAGTGAAGCCGAACCAGCCTCTGGTTCATGTCTTGGCCAGGTTAATAGGTCTTCAGACTTCATTTACCACTAAGATTTCAGACCATCATAAGTTTAAACACAGTTTCATGCTGACAGTTTAATGGTCAAATGAGCGAAGAGTTAACTTGCTTTTAACATTTAAACCTTCTGACCTTTCTTACTGGGCCACAAAAATGAATTTCAGCATGGATTTTCTGACGTGTCTTTGACTGTGCACATGTGGCAATGTCTAAACCAGCTGCTTGTGTTTACATTATAACCCTTTCAAAATATTTTCCTTATCTTTTTTTATTTTGCGCGGCCTCTGTGAGATAGAGAAGGTAAGCAAAGAGATTCTTCTTTTCTTACCTCTTGTTTGGTTAAGTCAACCTTCAAAGTCACATTATAGATCATCTGAAGGGAGAGGAATTTCACGCAAGTTAAACATTCAACTTTGTCTTTTGCCAAGAGAGAGGTCTGGAGGTTGTTTTATTTTAATGAATGTGTCAGATCCGAAAGTGTTCACCATACACCAGTTCTTGCCAACAGTAGGTCAAGGAATTAAATCATTGTATTCATGAGACAGAAATATCATCCCTTCGTATTATACAAAGACCCTTCACCTTCTAGCCATGTAAACACTTTAACTGGCTATTTTCCAACAAAAACGCATTAGTTTCTTGCTTTCATTTTAACATATGAAGGTAAAAGAGAAATTTGCAATGTGGATAAAACCCACTCAGTATCAAAAGAGTTAGATTTTTAGTGGTAAGAAACAGAACATTTCAACTTTCAGAATGTAAACAAAGACATTATCTTCATTTTTAGCTTTTAATAAACTTCTTTGTTTAGAAAAGTCTATAAATTTTAATGTATTTAGACACAATACTTATCTATAACATATTAAATACGTTTTTAATACATGCTGCTAAAAGGGTAGGATTCTACTGAATCCTTTCAGGATGTCAGAAGCGTTTTGTGCCAATTGACAAAAAAACTACAGAAATAATGTGAAAGTACACAGTTAAAGAGGTTTGCCTAAGTTCAAAGGAAAAAGGCTAAAATTAGGCATACTAGTGATAACTAATGGGACAGTATGACAATGAGGGACAATGTTCTGTTCAGGTCTTTTGCTCTGCCTCAGTGTGCTGAGTACAGTGGATTGCATTTGAAATGTTTGTATAATAATGCACACAATATGAGGAATAAATAAGAGAAGGTAAAAGCTTTGGCTATGACACCACTGGCATAAGTGAGACTTGATGGGAAGAGTCCTGGGACTGGAGTGCTGCTATGGAAGATTATAAGCCTTTGACATGGTCCCTACAATGTCCTTCTCTCTGTGTTGGAGAGAGATGGATTTGATAGGTGGACTTGGATGGATAAGGAATTGATAGATGGATTTGATAGGTGGACTTGGATAAGGAATTGATTGGACAGTCACGTCCAGAGGGTGGTGGTCAACAGCTCAGAGTCATGATGGACATCGGTGACAAGTGGTGTCCCTCAGAGGCCTGTATTGGGACCAGCTTTATTTAATGCCTTCATTAATGATATAGATGAAGGGATTGAGTGCACCCTCAGATAATTTGCAGATGACACCAAGCTGAGTGGTGCAGTTTACACACCTAAAGGGTGGGATGCCATCCACAGGGATCTGGGCAAGTTCAAGAAGTGGGTCCATGGGAATCTCATGAGGTTTAACAAGACTAAGTGCAAGGTGGTGCATTTGACTTTTTACAGCGTATTTGATATACAGGAGGACAACATTTTTGCCCCATGTCCGTCCAGGCTTTCAACATTGCTTTTGCCTCAAAAGTTAATATACCATGTGAAGGATAAACACAGTCTTCATTTTCTATTCTCATACTGTAACTTATACTATTTTTCAAGACAGAAGTAGTCATGTCTCTGACTTCTTCATACACA
Source organism: Acanthisitta chloris (assembly GCF_000695815.1). NCBI lineage: Eukaryota > Metazoa > Chordata > Aves > Passeriformes > Acanthisittidae > Acanthisitta > Acanthisitta chloris. The sequence goes on along the minus strand of NW_008658616.1, from coordinate 239,867 downwards.
ACTATGAAGAAATTCAGTATCTCCTAATTGTTACCAGTGTAGTAAACATTGGAATAAACTCTTCATCATGTTGCT
>NW_008658616.1:189194-239773 GCF_000695815.1 Acanthisitta chloris | reverse complement strand
TTCCCTTGACAGTGCAAATTGAGTGGACAGTGAGCTCTAGGTGGAGGCAGAGCTGATTCTACCAGCCAAGGCAAATCTCCCTGACTTTAAAATTACCTTTACTTTGCTTTAATCTTTACCTACTCACAGTTCCTTTAAATGGAAGCACAAGAACAAACTTATATTTGCAGATTCATCAGTTCTAAGAGCTGCAGCCATGTGGTGAAAACTATCCTCTAATATGAATGCCAATTGCAACTCCAGCTTTGTGCTGGTTTCAGCTGAAGTAGAGTTAACTTTCTTCACAGAGGCTAGTAAGGGGCTATGTTTGGGTTTTGTGCAGAACACAGAGTTGATAATGCAGAGATGTTTTTGCTATTGTTGAGCAGAGCTTACACAGAGGCACGGCCTTTGCTGCTTTCCGTACTGCCACACTGGCAAAGGAAGTTGGGGATGCGTGGGAGATTGAGAGGAGACACAGCTGGGACTGGTGACCCAAACTGACCAAAGGGATATTCCATACCATATGACATCATGGTCAGTATATAAGGTGGGAGGAAGAAGGAGGAAGGGGGGACATCTGGAGTGATGGCGTTTGTCTTCCCAAGGAACTATTATGTGTGATGGGCCCTGCTCTCCTGGAGATGACTGAACATCTCCTGTCTGTGGGAAGCAGTGAATTAATTCCTTGTTTTGCTTTGCTTGTGTGTGCAGCTTTTGCTTTCTCTATTAAACTGTCTTTATCTCAACCCATGAGTTTTTGTAGCTTTTACCCTTCTGATTCTCTCCCCCATCCCGTTGGTGGGGGATTGAGTGAGTGGCTCTGTGGTTCTTGGCTGCTGGCTGGGGTTAAACCATGACAAGCATATAGACCAGAGAAGTCGTGGAGTCTCCATACTAGACATACTTAAAAGGTAACTATACACAGCTCTGAGCAACTGGCTCTCATTGCACCTGCTCTGTGCAGAGGTGTTGTACTAGATGATGTCCAGGTATTCCTTCTACCCTCAGCTGTTCTGGGATTCAGCGAAACAACTCATTTCATAGATTTTGCAGGTGCGTGCTCTTTTGCAGGACAATATTCATGCTGCACAATTTCAAGGAAAATGGAATAGCACATATATTAAGTTAAGCGACCAAAAATCTTCAAAATCCTAAGGATGGCAAATTTTTGCTTTTGATAGAGAATCCTTCAATAAATGATTTCTGGAGGTGAAGCGATTTTGAAACAACAGCCTTTAGCATTATGTTTGTTTCACACTGAAAATGTCAAATAGGTACTAGAAATGCTTTTCAGTATTCTGTTCAGCAAGCTGGGATGTCAGTGCATTTAGTAAATGGATGACATATTGGTGACTCAAAGCCTGTTATTAACAACAGATCAAAGGGAGGAAAAGGGAAAAAATTACAAGAAAACAATGCCTGAAATGCTAAGTAGCACCTATTTTCTCATTTTGCTTTGGATTTCTTTTTCTTAAAAGATCATTTTCAGTAAATGTAGAAGAGAAATAACAGAGATAGCAACAGTCCAAGATTTTCTGCTATGCCCTTTCCATGGGCATCAATCAAGACTGCAGACATCAAAACTTCTTTTCCTCTCTAATATTCATGAATCCGTTTCCAGTTTTCAGAAACTGTGTATCATGGAGCTGCAAGGGCTGCCTAATCAATCTTCATATCTTCTCCAACAGGAATGTCTGAAAATAGACACTGTGCACATAATATGTTAACATGATCTGTATAGACACCCATAAACATGGTATGTTTATGGGCGTCTATATGGGTGTCTATGAGGGTACCATAGAATCATACCCAAAAAAATGATAAAAATAAACCAATGTTTGAACTTTACACATGGTTGCTTTACATTCCAGAACTAACTTAAGACTTTTCCTCCTTTGCTTTGAGATCCTATTATGCTACTTGAGTTTAAATTCACCAGTCCTTCAAAGAAATCAATGACCAGGTATATAAACAATTTCAGCTAAAAAATAATTGAATACTTTTAACATGTAGGTGAAATGAAAAGCAATGACCTAAGTAGTTTTTCAAAAACTGGCTATAACACAAAAGCCATTATTCTTTATATGTTTATTATTGCTCAGGTAAATAATAAATTTAATTTTTTCAAAACATTTATTTTTACAGTTATTTTAATATCTCTTTTCATTTTTAGAATATATTTGCTACTTAAAGATTATCTAAATTTTTTCAGGCAAGACATACATTTCTGAGGCTAAAAAATATATCTACCAAATTTTTGGATGAAAGTTTACCTCTCATAATTTCTTGTAAGTTTATTAAAGCAAGTACTTATCTCATAAAAGTAATTCCAAAAGCATAAATCAAAAGTAATGTACAGAATAAATTTCTGTTCACCATGCTATTAACATTCTAGAAGAATGCATCAGGTAACTACGGGTCTTCTTCATACTTAGATCCTGTATTCCTAATTTTTTTTGCCATATAGTCTGTCCTTTTTTACATCCTGTACACATATAATCTTACTTATATTCTCTTCCTTTATATACATTCTCACACATCTCCACATTCTCCAGACCACACATACAGGTGTATACAAGCACAAGCAGACTCCATTGTGAACCCATTTATTTTCCAAATTCTGTCTTATTCTCACACCCACACATAGCACCACACATGTACACAATTTCTCCAGATTTACCGTCAGCTCAATTTGTTTTAACTGAAAGAAAGGAAGAGGAAGTTGGTATGAATAATAATACAATTCTAACTATTTTACAAATGCATTGACATGGAATTACTTCTTCTATCAATGTCCATGATAACATAATGATTTCCACATACTGCAGCATTGGTAATTGTACAGAATGCTGCTTTTCTTCACAGAAAGAAAAGAGAAGGGAACTGGAGGGAAGTGAAGGCAAGGCAAAGGTCTATACTTCAAGATCACTCCCAGGACAGTGGCTGGTAGACATTAAAAAAGCAAGCAAATAGTAGTGAAATGTTATGTGAAGCAGATGAGGTTTTAAACTTATTTTACTCCTGTCTTTGAACTGACAGTATTATGGATAGGTTGGTAGATGAAACTGGAGTAATGTCTAGTACATTACATCATCAATCTGAACTTAAACAAAGCAAAACAAGAAAAGGGATAAAAACCAGGACAAAACCACTGCCCCCTCAAAAAGATAAGAACAAAACAAGCCATCAACAACAAAAACAAACAAGCAAACAGAAAAGTAGAATAAATATGTGAGCTCTAATAAAAATGATGGAGTGGACATTTCTGTTTGAAACAGAGAAAGCAAGGAAAACAGAAATATTCAGACTCCTCAGAAGACAAAAGCAGAAATATCTAAAGAAGAGGTGAGAGAAAAAAAGACAAGTACAAATTTGAAAACAGATTCTTATGAAAATGCAAAGATATATTTACTACAGAAAAGACATAAAGGAGAAGATAGAGAGACCTAAAGTGAGTTGCTCAAGAGCAAAGAGTGCATAAAGATGAAATGTGCTCTCTTTTGGATTAGAAAATATGCTTTCTTTGCCAAAAAACCTATTTTACTTCCTTACTTGATGTCATCTCATGGGTTCAAAGACCCACTGAAATCAGCTCTTTTCTAATCTTTCAGTGAAAACTTAATTTCTGTCTATTTATAGCAAATTTGCCTCATTTTTCTTTATTATGGATAGTGTGACTACACTTGATGAAAAATTAAGTTTTGTGTCCTTACACTGTGGACACGATTTATACACTGTGTTGGTACAACACAGTATATAAATTTAGTGGGTGCCGAAGACAGAGACGTAGATACACTAGACTGTTTTGAACTTCTGTCATCTCAGCTTAACAACCCAGTATTTTCAGTAGTGTTGGATCCACAAAAGAATTCAGGTTTTTACCCACATTGCAAAGAACCTTTAGATCTAACACAAAAATTACCTGTATTTTTACTGGGTTTTGAAAATTATTTGAATACTTCAGCTTCTCAGTGAACTTGACATTTCATGATTTCTATCATTTTAAAATTCTCAGTGATCCCTTAGGGATTGCCCTTAAACAGTCAACATTTGCAATGCAGAATAATAGAAATAATTCATGATTTTAAAATCTTTTTATATTAAAAATTTTGATCACTAATAAAATGCATGTTTTTACTACTGATGTACCACACATCACTAATATCAGCTGGTATCAGTTTCTGTTGGAAATTTATTCAAGTCTGTTTACAGGACCTAGCTGTAATGTTTGATAAACAGACACAAATTACAATGGAAAGCAAAATTTCATAACATGCACATTATCGGCCAATATATATAGTTAGCAATAATTAAGAGGTAGTGTTCCTACAGAACTCATTGAGTTCTGTTATAGAACTGCAAAATAAGGAAAAGCTGCCTCTTTGTGTTCCGTAAGTTAAAACAAATCAAAACAAATTAGAAGATGAAACAGTGACCAGAATATGTATTTAATAAAATGTGACAAAACTAGGAGATTTGGGTTTTGTGTGTATTACAAATAAAGGTGGATCCTAGAAAATCCAAATTATTAATTAAAAACATGAACCACCATCTGTTTCTTATCCTTTTTAAGCAGCAGAGAATAGAGATGTGCACTATGCTACATGAGGAAATAGTTTCTAAAAGCATATTTTGCTTCTGTAGAGCCTGGGCCACCCCAAAATCCATTGCTCCAGAATGAGCATTACCAGTACAGCAGACCAGTGTTTTAAGGAAACCTGCCTGACTATAAATTAGGGCTTCTCTCTTGTAGCAATGTACCAAACAGAAAGAATATTCTTCTTGCATTCCTTCTATGCAGATTCCGAGTCCACATACATGGAACGAAAGAAATTACCCGTTCACTCATCCCCAAAGCAATTGGGCGTGAAAGAATGGATAATATGAAACTTGAATTGAGCTCACAGTTGCAGAGCCAATAGGAAGGAGATGGAGTGATGCTCATTTATTCTTTGCATAGTAAAGCATTAAATTACTACCTATTTGGAGACAACAGATGGGGAGTTAAAGGAGAGTGCGTAGCATATGTGAACTCCAAGTACTATACATAATGTTACGTCTTTGGGTGATGCCTAAACTGCTACTCAAGACTTTCTATACCATTGTCTTTAAGTGATTTTTATGCATACTCTAACCTAGTCTTACAGATAGACTTAACAGAGAGATACCAGTATTTCACTCTTGTAATGAAGCAATTTACCCCACAAATATTGCTCATTATTATGTGTTGTATCACAAGACAGATGAGATGTTCTTTGGCAATTTAAAGCAAAACTTCTAAATCTACTCTGACTGTAACTTTTATTTTCTCTTTTCAAATCACTTTTATATTCTTGACTTTTGTCCAAAAGTCAATAGCTGTGGGGATTATTTCCATGTTTGCATTACAAAATGTAGGAATAACTATAGAACAGCTCTGTGTACGTTACATCTGGTGCTATTCATTTGACGCTTAATCCTGAGTCCTGTCTCACAAAGCTATTTTATTCTCACAGTATTGGAAAAATATAACAGTTTTATTTTTTTATTATTAAATATTCATTTAACTTGATACTGATTTGGAGTCACTGAATAGATATTTTATTTCCCATCTTTATAACGGGAAAAATATCTACTACCCTGTCATTTGGTTCTGACTGCAAGAAAATAATAAAGGTTATTGCTGCTATAATACTAATTACGTTATAACGGGAAAAATATCTACTACCCTATCATTTGGTTCTGACTGCAAGTAAATAATAAATGTTATTGCTGCTATAATACCAATTACAGTTTTGCTACTATTGCCTGCATAACTATAGAGCATTACATATATTTACAATCAATTTTTTCTGATTATCAGAAGGTAGAATGAAGAGAAAAATCATAAGATTCTTAAGTCTTAAAGACTATATTATATGCTCTGGATTTGGATATGGAATGAGAACCCTTTAAAGTTTCTATAATGTTTCCAAGGATCCTGTCTTAGGGAAGGATTTAACCATTCCAGATGTGGTCTAACAAATAAATTCTGTCAATTGTTCCTTCATGGAAAAACCAAGATGACTATCCATGAAGTAGCAATTAAACAAGAAGCAATGCTATTATAGACACAAGGCAATAATTAATACATATCCTCTTTCATGATTTGTTCACATGCTGTCTGTTTATGGGTTCATAGTCTTTTTAATAAGAGTGGCTATTTCAAGGGCTTTTTGAACCTCACTGACACACAGATATATAGATAAATATTGTAAATATGAATTGAAATAATTTGGTTTCAGATTTTTATAGCCTAAGCTTAGCTGTCAAAAAGTTTGTCACATAGATACACATTTAGACTTCCAAGGAAACAGTAGAGAAATACAGTGACAAATTTCTTTTTGATATTTCTAATATAATTTTGATAAATTAAAAAAATAGGTGGCCAAATCTGGATTCTACTTTTTTAACCAAAAGACAGTTGAAGAGTTATGAAGATATTCTCAATTTATTTTTAGCAGATGTTGGTTGTGTTTTACCAAAGAAACTTGTGAAGGTGCAGCTACATTTGAATTCTCAAGCTCTCCTTTGGTAGGCAGGCATCCTCAGAAGGGGTTAGAGAAGTAGTCAGGACACCCTCTACTGCCCATGCAAAACTTAAAGGAAGATTAGGGATAGTAATTATTTCTCTCTTACTATCTACATAAAGTTCCCAAGGAAAATAGAAGAAAGTGAAGAATATAAAAGGAAGAATTCCACCCTAAAGTTTCAGCTTGGACAAAAGGAGACTGAGGGGAGACCTTGTCACTGAATACAACTTCCTCATGAGGGCAAGCACTGACCTCTTCTCTGGCAAAAAGTGACAGGGCCCAAGGGAATGGCCTGAAGTTGTGATAGTGTAGGTTTAGGTTGGATGTTGGTAAAAGGCTCTTCACACAGGCACTGGAAAAGGCCCCCCAAGGAAGTGGTCACAGCACCAAGCCGGACAGAGTTCTAGAAATGCTTGGACAATCCTCTGAGACACATGGTGTGATTCTTGGGAATGTCCTGTGCAAGGCCAGGAGTTGGACTGGATAATCGTAGTGGGTTCATTCCAACTCTGAATATTCTCTGGTTCTGTGACTCTGTGATTCATGTTTCTTCAAAAGTGTAAATGTATTGAACTGTAGCAGAGTAGCTCTGTGTATTAAATGCACAGTCTCTCATGAGAGGCAGTAGACATCTTAGAGGTAAGTGATCTGGTGAGGTCTGCTTTAAACATTTAGAATAAAGCTCTTCCAAATCTATTACATTCTTTAGGAATTGTATATTTCACAATTTACAGTATTTCTACTTTACTTTTTTCCACTTAGGTCTACTTAAGAGGCTCAGGCATTCCTATGACATTGCGATTCTTTATTGTCCTGCACAAAGCCTAGCTCCCAGATTCAGATATTCACTATTTATTCCCATTTGTTCTACTTCTATTCCCATTCTAGTTCTAATTCTACCTTTATCCCCTATTTGTATTCTTCAACACCTGCAAAGTGACATAATGGCACAAAATGTGATCTATAGGAAACTCACAGAACCCTTATTTTTTATAACTTGCTTCAATTGTAAGTGCAAAAAAAAAAATCTGCAAAACTGTCTTAGGGAAAACTCAATTGTCTTGGAAGTAAATAAATCACTTTATTTTGTCAGCTGTCCATGTATGCAGATAAAATATTATAACCTAAGTCTTTAGCTTTCTTTAGTGAATGCATTTAGAAGACTAACTATTTCTGCAGGAAAGTAATCCTGAGTAGGCAATAACATTTTGCCAGCAGCGGATTAATTCATCTGGAATCCTCGCTGACAGTCTTCAGATCAGGTCCCTCTCATCTGAAAAACACATTCACCTAAATGCAATAGCTCATCTACTGTTTTAAATAAAATTTAGTCACAAATATAAAAACTAGCACTGTGAAGGTGTTTTGCACTCTTAAATTATCTGGATGATCTTAAAATGATTCCTTATTATTTTCATTTACCTTTCCAAAAATACTTACTGCTTTTTAAAAAGTTATTTATTTTTATTTTATTTTATTTTTTGGGGGTTTTGGTTTTTTCCCCAATGTTTAAGAAAGAAATAGTTCTCGGGAAGGCATTGTGAAATTAGGTGCTTGTTTTGGCAGGAGAAAAAGGCAGGAAATAAAGGCAGTAAAATTGTTACTGATTTTTGTGTGGACTATGTCATCTGCATATGCAATGCCCTATGTATATATTGTCATATACATAGGAATATTAAAGTAAATCTAAAGTCTGTGCATATCTCTATCATTATGTTTCATATAACAAGAGAAATTTGAATTGAACATATTAAATGCATGACATGTCCCACATAAAAGTTACAGAGAAAATGCTAGCAATTATCTATACAGCAAACTTTTTCCCCCCCCACTATAAGGGAAGCCCTATGTCACCCAAATATCTCATTCCTTTTAACCCAATTTCATTGTAGGAAATCAAGTTCATTTTTGCAATGCACCTGAAAGAGTGGGCTATTTAGTGATTTGACAGAAAAAAAATTAAATTAAAGCTTCAGCAGTTCATAAGATAATACTTTTATGATTTCATTGAAGTTACCTCATAAATATAATGGTAAACAGAAGGCCTTGCTATTTTTCTAGCAGGAATAACTTTTTTTTAAAAAGAAGTATAATTTCCCTTGTGGTTTTGCTGTGCCATATGTGGGGCTTTTTCTAGGAATATTTTTAGCAGGCTAAAAAATTTACTGGAGGATATCTTTTACTCAGACATTTCAAATTTGCTATTGCTACACAGTTCTTCAGAGTTCTTTACAGCACAGCTACAGAGATTGTAAGCATAGTGATCATTTTTAATGGTAGTGCTATTCATTGTACCATTTTCTGTTCAGGATGAGATTCTGGTTTCTTTCCCCCTTCTTTCAAAGAGACAAGGGCTTAAAGCACAAAACCAAGGAATTTATATTAAAATATTTAATAGCAGTTATTAAGTCTAAGTAGAGGAAGAAATTGGAAGAAGTAGCTAAAGATTTTTGTTGGATCACATATTGAGTCTTTTTAGAGTTCTTATATGAAGATCTACCACCTTTCTTGTATGAAGATCTACTACCTTAGAGTTTTAATCATTTTGTTCAAGTGAATACTAGTAATACCTTTTTTGCAAACAGTTTGTATGCATTGTGTTTATTCATTAATACAATGCCTATTACTGTCACTCAGACAACTACTGACATCAAAATTCAAGTATTTGCCTACTGGTCAAGCACCCTTTGAAATTTATGATCCGCTCCAATCTTATACTGAATATATCTGCAGATACATTGCGAGATGCATGGAGCAGTATAGAGCAATAGAGAATTGCATTTTAATGCTGTATGAACTCAAAATGAAATATCACCACCTCACAACCGGATCAGCTTTTACAGTATACTGTTCTTTGACAAGTTCCAATTTTTCAACTCAATTAGGTACAAAAACCAAGTGTTGAAATAGCTGAATTTCCCCATAGAACAATAATTTTAATTTTTGCTCAGCTATACTTAATGTTACCTCAGCAACCTTCCTTCTTGCCTATTACACAGGTTTGTCTACATTACCAGTGGGAAAGCATCCTTCATTTATGAGGTGGGAAGCAACCTCTGCAGAGCCATTACTTCCCCTTTCCATAATGGTGTGAAGAAAGTAGACTGAACCTCGATATTATTTCTTTCCCCAGGAATGTAACCATACTAATACAGTGGCACCTGGCCATATAATTGCATGAAGTATAGAACTGTTGTATTAGCCTATTCTACACAGAGGTGATGGCAGAATGTAGATTGTAGCTGATTTACAATCTCTGTCCAGGCCACTGTGAAAAAAATTACATATGCTGTTTGCTCTTTCTATGTGCCATTGGCACAGTATGTGTACAAAGTCACAGTTTAGCTACTAGCTATAGCCACTGCAGAGGTTGTGGTCTAGAAGTATATCAACTGAATAATTGTTTGGCTGGGATAACAGTGTCATTGATGTCAATAAAATTATCATTGCACCCAAGGACTGAAATAAACTTTCTTTTTGAAATGTGATCTCTATTCAGAGAAGACCAAATACAAACCATCTGCAATTCCAGCGAATTTCAGATCTAATGCATTTTCATGTATAATTTTAATAATAAACTTTAGTTTCTTAGGAAGTCTACAGATATTCTTTATTTTTTCTTGTCTCCAAAATTTTTTTAAGAGAAATGAAATTATTCTCTGAAGATGTACTTCAACATTCATTGACCTGATGTCTGCACAGCAATGCAAGCTGATATATCAATATTGCACATTTCTATACTATATCATTTAACATCTCCCATGGTAAGCTGAAAATTAGAAGGAAATAGCTTTTTGGTACTCAGCGTATGTTGCTTTTATGGGGAAATCTAAGACATCAGTTAATGAACATAAAGGTGTTTTCTTCTCTCTGAAATTCCACTGAAGTTAGCAAGATTGTCCCAGGATATTTCTGATGGTCAAATTATGGCCATTGCATTCCAGCCCCAACATACCTCTTTATTACCTCTCTTTATATGTATGCAATATTGAAAAATAATTAGCTAAGACACTAAGAATATCTTTCAGAAAAGTGTTCATTTTATCCATCCAGTTAATTGTTTTTAAATTATTTGTTAACCTATGAATGGATCAAATTCATTTTCTCTTATTATCATTCTAACTAACTGAAGAGGCACATATGGCAAGTATGATTACAGCCACATGTAAGTTCATAAAAGAGTCATCATTCCACTTCTAAAGAAAGAGGAATCTCGCAGCAACCTGAGCATACTATTTAGTGAGGAATAAAAACCTGAACTTCCACCTGGTGTGCATAGCTACAGAAATAAGAGTTAATGACAATAATCTTTGCACTATGATTCAATGTTTTCAGGTACTTATGGTTCATTGGTATTTCAGGAAAAGCTTTGTGATCAATGATCTATGACATAGTAACATTATATGAAAACAAAAAGAACAATGGAAATAATTTTTACTGTAAATTGTATTTATAAAAAGGATTCTCATGGATTGGTACAAGTGTAAAAAAGGATTGAAATCATAACTGTTATATAATTTCTGTAAAATTAATTTTAATCTATATGCTCAAAGGGGCTTCTTTTGGTCAGTAACTTATTTATGGCTGTGTCCTTGTTATTAACTTACTAGGTTACAAATGGTGCTTGTTGACTTGCATAGTTAGGGTACACCGGTCCAGCAAGGACATTTGCTCAGAAAACTGCAGTAACTTCAACATTCTTCTCTAGGCTGCCTGTCTATTTTTCTCATTGGCACATCTATGTAACTGTTTTCTGGGAAAAGATTGACTAACACCACTTTGGTCTCAACAGTCTCATTGTCCTTTGTATGGAGACCCAATGGCAAAGAACAATAACGTAAATTCACTGAAGAAGGTTTTGAAATTTCAGAGACAGGTAAAAATTATATTTTGGTGGAAATAGATATATAGACTGTGTCTGCAGAGTAAGCAGAGAATCCAAGTACTTGCTGGGATAAAAAAAAAATAAAAGACACTGGAAGGGCTCAATATATCAAGTTAATCATTGCATATAACTTTACAGATTCAGTGTCCAGAAGATGAATGAGCAGAAACACTTGCCAGGGTTTAGCCAAATAATGCAGTCTGCCTAGACAAAAAAAAAAAAAGGGGACTGCATTGATCTTGAAAATAAATTCTTGATTTTTCCTTAGATCTTTGAAAAATGGGACTCCTGATATTGTTTGTCTCAGTAATGAAAACAGAATCAGCTGCTAATATACTGTTCTCATTAGAGGCAATAGCTTCACATAATTTCCATTTATTCTTTGAAATAAAAGTTGAATGGAATTGGGTAAATTACAGACTTGTGGAATTTTAGTCTTGGTTAAGAAAATACTTGGTTAAGAAAAGTACTTCTGTGTCATGTGTCTCTGAGATGTGTGCAATAGTATCCTCATTTACTTTTATTTTTCTAAGAAAGAACCTGATTTTATCTCTTGATTGAGATCTCCTGTTGAGGTTTCTGCCCACTGAAAAAGATTTCCCCTTTTATGTGGAGTTCCAGTTTGCCTTATGAGCAAGTATGGCAAGCATGTGCATATATTTGCGACTAAAAATATTTATTTCTGCAAACAGATTTGCCTTTCAAGGCTCCTGTTCTTTAGATCCTTTTGCGGTCTCATGCCATGGCATATCATATGTGGATATGAACTTTAGACAGTTCAGTAAACAAGCTAAAATTTTCCCATGATGCTTAGTCATATATTCAACCCACTATGCTTGGCTTAAATCTAAAAGTAGGAAGGACTTAACTAGATGCAAGAACTCTACTATGTTGAAAGAATCAGGCCATTCTCTATTATCTGCATAAGAATTCATTATTATAACACATAATTTAATGATTATATAAACAGTTCTTTAGTTCTCTCTCACTGAAGTATTTCCTTTTGTACTTTTCCTATAAATAGTAATAACGTTTAAAATTGTCTGTCATTCAAAAATATTCACGTGTTAATGAACCATCAAATGCAGTAAGAATATCAGATTATTGACTGTTGTGAAAATTCTGTGAAGCCTGCCAAGTCTATTAATATGCAAGAAAGGAAAGCTAAAATAATCAAATTCATATAATAAGAAAAAGGAAAGAAACTCACAACAACTGTTAATTATACACAGGCGAAAACTGAAGTGCAAGATGTGCAAGAACAAAAGAAATATGTTAGTGTGAAAAATTAATTAATTTCAAGGAATTCATTTCTTCCTCTGTGTTTCTAAAGAGAACTCCACCATAAAGTTTTTCTTCTTCTGGAACAAAGTTTTTCTCTGTAGTTAGATAACCCTGGCAATGTAGAATGATCACTTTTATGCCAAATATAGACAAACACTAGCTTGAAGATAACTGTGAAATGATCCCATTCATCTCCATGGAGCGTTAAATGAGAGGCCTAATTAGCTGAATCTCCTCACCATTTTACTGTTGAGCACTCTCCTTTAAATATGCAACTAAAGCTATCCATTTTGATTAAATGGCATTGTTAAGCTTAAAGCCAGGGAAGCTACTGAAGCCAAAAAGCATTCAGGGTGCAGAAACTTTTGTTATCATCTTGGCCTTTGAATATGCTGCTTTCTTTCGTGAATTTAAATTTTTTACTTGTTCGATTGATTGATGTTAGTTTGTTTTCTGGGATAAGGCATTAAATCATTAAAGGAACTATATCAATCTATGAAATACTTACTTAGTAAATAATGTCAAAGCTTTTTCAGACACTCATTCTGAGAACATACTGAGGTTTAAACTGATGGTAGCTCTTCACTTGTGCACTTTTCAATATATTTACTACAGTTAAGAAGTGGGTAATATATGGTAGCTTTTTTTCAAAATGCTACTTATGTAAACAGCATAGAAAGAACTGTGAAGTGAAAATGAAGGACAGATTCAGAATGTTCCTGAGAAGGCAAAGAACAATGCAAGACAAAGTTTAAAACCAGAGGCAACAAACTACATATGTTCACCGCATGAGCAGGAGACATGATTATAGTGGGTGTGAAAGCTCTTCTGTATCCTTAATATAGACTTTGTACACTTCCTTTGAGCATCTGCTAACATTTTAAATTTTGAAGTGGAAGTTTTAGAGATACTGACCAGGTGGCAGTAATATCTCAAAAGCTGTGAAGTGGAGATTAATTCACTGGGAGATGGAATTTGGAGTAAGAAGAGATCTGAGACATCTGTGTGTTCATTGCTCTCATAAGCAGTAGGTGTCTGAATCAAAAAATGGAAAAGTAACCTTCAAAACATCTTTAATTCAGTACGGTTTTCAGTGTGCTGATGATTATAGCAACAAATAGGGAGCATGACACCTCAAAAACAGGAAGCCAGGATGGGGAAAAAGAAAATTGTAGTTTGCTGCAGGACTGTGTCAGTCAGTCTGTATCTCTAAGAGACAGACAAAAAACTGCTACATCCATGAGCATGGATCCTTTTGGACATGTCTTACTTCAACTCCGAATAACTCCTCTGATAGCCAGGGCTTAAAGATATTCTGCTCTTGAAATCTAGATATGCACCTGTCCACGTCAGCCCAAACTGTTTAATACCATTTTACCTGATATAAAATAGGGATAATGCTACTGATCTAATTCAGAAACCTTGCAAAATTATTAACAGGGTTAAACACTAAACCTTTTATGTACTAGCTTTCAGTTAGTAGAAAGTGCATCAGCTAAATAGTTACTTGACCTGTAAATATGTAAAAAACCCCACTACCTTATTTGAACATACTTAGAAATAGTTAACACAATCCAAACCCCATTTATAGTTGTGTAAATTTGGTGCAATATCTAACATTACTAAGCACCAGAGCATAATAAGTTTATATATATTGTGGGTAAGAGAAAAGAAAATATTTTTTTAAAAAGAGAGTTTAAAGATCTGAATTAATCTGAAAGTGGTAAAGCTTCTAGGTTTCAAAGCCTACCTTATGGAAAATATTTGTATACAGAGATAAAGATACGTTTCTAGCAGAAACTACCAGGCAAGAGCAGATTTGACTAGAGGTCCTCATTATTTTAGTGATGCAGTTCTCATCAACATGAACATCAATATGTTTTCTACAGCAATAAGAATGTTTTAAGACAATAGTAAATGAAAACATTTTGAAGTGAGACATTTTTATTTGGAAGTCAAATAGTAAATGAAAACATTTTGAAGTGATATATTTTTATTTGGAAGTCTATAGATATTTTATGTATTAGTCACAGTGCAGTTCTTTTCTTAGTAACATTGTCTCTGGTTTCACATAACTAGAATCAGTCTGATTTGATCAGTCTGATGCTCATCAAATCAATTACAGAATACAACATATTAGTAAAGCTGATTTCAGTCATGCTTCCCTTCTGTTTGCATTTAATTTGCGTAATAACCTTTCAATTGATGTAATAGTCAAGTGTTCTGAGACAGAATGAGTATATCTTTATGCAAAATTTAATCAGCGATTGTCCACTTTGATTTGGATGAAACATAAGCCCAGGTCCTAACTGCTCTCATTGTTACTCATTTCTTGAAAGCAATATTGTTCTTTTGATTGTAGAGTAGGATTACTGGCTAGCAATTTTTATTTAGATTCATAAACCCTTGCCCAGAGATGTGTTTTTAAGCTTTCTTTCTGAGATGGAAGGGGAGAGGGGATAGTCAGACAATCATCATTACCACATTCATAATGCATAACTTTTTTTTCTACTCTGAAAACAACTGCATTCACAATCAGCTAGAATTGGCACTATGGTTTCTACTCCAACATAGTTGCATGATATGATAAAACTGTGTGAATATTATCAAAAATATGTATCAGCTATTCTGTGGCACAGACCATTCTGTTGCTCAATATGTCTGTATCACAAATCAACTGTGAACTTGTATGCCAAAAATTCTTCAAGAATCTTTAAAAATTATGCATATGTTTTGTTTCTTGAAACCATGGGTAGAACAAGACAGTAAAATACTTCGTTTAACAATGCAAAGGTATCATACCTGAGAAAAGTTTTGAGGTTTAATGGCAATATTCTTCATGCTGAAACACTAAAATATTGTTGGCTGCTTAGAGAGTTTCTGATGAACTTAAGAGATAGAATAGGAACCCTGTGCTCTCGGGGTTCAATTTTAAGTGTCTGTTTAGTCAAGATAGAGAAGAGAGGAACCAAAGATGCTTTATATAACTATCTAGTATAGTATCCCAGAAAAGTTTTGGCAATCACATAGCAGCAGGCATTTTAAAGGGGTTTTAACAGAGGAATTGAATTTTCATCACGTTTGTTTTACTGTAGCAACTACTATGCTGCACCTATTACAGGTAAGCATCTTCCTTATTAAGACGGTCTTTTACCAGTTTTCAGATGTCTCTGGAGTCATGCAGAGAAGCAGAGAAAAGGTTATGGGGTGGAACAGTCAAGGTTTTTTAGCAAACATGCAGCAGTGAACTGCTGCAGGCTTACAGTCTGTATCTTTCTGCCTTCGTACATATGGACCTACAATTAGCAGAAGAAGCCAATGCTCAAACACTTGCCCACAGCTACTGTCCTTTTAATAGTCTCAACCCATCCGGAGTCTCCAAATCACAAGATTGACTTGATCTTTTTTGAATTACTTGTGCATTTCATATTTCTTTTGGTTTCTGTTTTGGCAGACTCTATGAACACTTTCTTTTCCTTTTACTGAAGACAATAGTATAGGATCCTGAAAGTAAAACTAAAGTTCTTAGCTGTAAGGATGGCTTCTTTTTAAATGTTAGATTTATAGGCTTAATTTGGTTGGAAATGCAAGCAGTTATCAAAATGGAGAGTATCAAACACTGTGAGAAATAAAAATAAATATGTTAAGCATTTGTATACTACCAGGAAAAAAGAAGATACATAGATATCTAAGATAGCAGAATTGTGGGTGATAAAAATTAATTGCTGAAAATCTTGAACATTCAAATGACTGCAGAAGCATCAATCCATAAAAAAAAAAAAAAAGAAAAAAAAAAGAAAGAAAAAAAAGAAAAATCTACCTTATATCCCAAGATTCCTGAAAAACTAGTAATAATAGGCAAAATGGGCACAGCAACACACAGCATAATTCCATTGTAAGCAGATCTGGAAATACTCAGCACATTCCACTCTTGCTGTTATTAAAAAAAAAAACCCCAAACAAACCACCTCCCCTCACAGAACCCCCCACTCTCCCAAAAGAAAAGATATTAAAAGAAGATATATTACATTTCCAGCAATTAGTCACAGAAAATACCAGTCTGGTAAAGTTACCGTTGTACTTTGGAAGTGTGCATAATATTACTGTGTCACCATGGTTATGGAAATATTTCTTTGCATGGTTCATTCACAAATAACATGCAGTGAAAGAACCACAGTACAAAGGAAATGCAGCAATGGAGTGCAAAACGAAGACTGATTCATACCAAAGATGCAAGTATAATAACATGCAAGATCCAATACCAACATCTGGCCTGCATCCATGTTGGGCTTGTGAAGGAGGTGTGAACGATACCACCAACATCTGGCCTGCATCCATGTTGGGCTTGCAAAGGAGGTGTGAATGATACCACCAGTACTTTGTCACACAGCTTTATTTACGAAAATCACTAAAGCCATAACTTCACATTAGGAAGTATTTGACATAAAAATCTAAAGAATAATTTCCTGGGTTTGTATAACTTATTTAGAATTCACTAACAAAACTAATCTATTACAAATGGGATCTCTTTCAAATGGAAGTCACATCCATGTTAGAGCTTTCAGGTGTGTTTTTAAGAAAGGAGATTGCATCACGTGTGTCCACATGTGGTAGTTTCAAATTGTGTTCTGTAATTCTGAGCTTCTCCTGAGTTTAAGTGGCAATAACACAACTGCGGCACCTTTTTGTGTGGTTTCTCCAAAACAGAAAAAGGACTTGCAGCTAACAAGTTATGCACATTTGTTCTGCTTCAATTTGCCCATAATGTATTGATAAGAGTAATTCTGGTAAGCAGCATCTGCAGCATTTTTGGATTTCTTCTGCTAGCAAGAACCTCTGAAGTACATTTTCTTTCCAGTAAGTTGAAGAAATGGTCAAATATTAAAAAGGCAGATTATGGCACTGTCATGATCTTTCACAAGAAAATTACTCTTTAAAATCTTTTATACAATGAAAAGTCAGGATCTACACATTATGGGGTTTTCTTTGTTCTTTTTATTTTCATAATGTTCTTGTTTTTCATCCTCTGAAGTTACATTCATTCCTAATAATCTAAAGAAAATATTGTAACATTTAGTTCTCTTTCCGATGAGCTGTTGCTGCTACGAATGTACCATTGTTTTATGTATGATCTACATATAAAATTTGCTTTATCTATGGTCTGTGTATGAAATTGAGCTGTCCAGTTTCAATTAGTGTGATACTAGAGCTTTCAGGTATAAGTCCTGGATGTTTGCAAACCCTAATAAAACGTGGAAGAGTATATGAGGATAAATAGCAGATTGAAGATGTTTACATTTCTCGTTCTGGACACTGGGTTCAGAAATTTCTTCATTTTTCTCCATTTGTCATGTCTACTCTGAGCTGGACTACAGATCATAGAATCATGCTGGTTGGAACAGACCTCCATCGGCAACTAGTGCAACCACATGCTAAAAATAGATCCCATATTAGCCAGTTTCTCAGGGCCATGTCCTGGCAATTTTTTGATGGATCCGCAACCTCTCCTGCAGTCTGTTAGAGTGCTTTACCACCCTCATGGAAAAAGATTTTTCTCCCTGCACATATCTCCACCTCCCTGATCAGTTTGGAAGCTCTTAAAAGAACTGGTATGCTCATGGCTTTCTTGTACAGGTAGCCCAGAGCAGGGCTCTACTCCAGATGTGACCTCACAATAGATGATAAGTAGGGAGGAAGAATCACTTCCTTGGACCTCCTGGAAGGGTTCCCTGCTAATACAGCCCAGTATGTGGTTGGCATTTTTTGCAGTGAGGGCAGACTGCTGAATCATGTACAAATTCTTGTGTAGCAGGACCTTCAGATGATTTTCTGCAAAACTGCTTTTGATCCAATTGGCTCCCAGCCAGGAGGCTTGCATAGCATTTCTCCTTTCTAGGTGTAGACTCCATTTGACTTCATAAAACTTTATGATGTCTCTGCTAGGCCATTTCTCCAGTCAAGAACTCACTGAATAACATCCCCATCCTCCACAGCATTGATCTCTCCTCAGTGTTTGTTAGAGACAGGGAAATTGCTGGTCCCACTCTATCCCATCATTCAGGTCATTAATAAAATTATTAAACTTTATTGTCCCAGCAGCCATTATTGAAGCACATCACCTTCACCTTCATACCACAAGTCAAAACTTCTGAGCCCAATGCTCCAGCCAGTTTTCCAACCAACTTTTTGTCCACTTATCTGTCCTTATCTCACTAATCTGCCTGTAACCATATTTTGCCAAACAGCGTCAAAGTCATTGTTAAAATCAAGATACACAACAGTCACTGCTCTTTCTTTAGCCTTGCAGCCAGTCATCTCATTAGGGAAGACAATTGAATTAGTTAGAAATAATTTGGCCTTGGTAAAATAATGTTGGCAGTTCCCAATAAACTTCACATACTTCATATGGCTGGAAAAACTTTGACAAGTTCTCAGTGACCAGAGTTGGATTGCCTAGCCTGTAGTTCCTGGATTCTCCTCTTCACCATTCCTGAAGATGTTTGCAACATCCATGCTGAAAGTATTCACTTCATGAGCCTATGACTGCAGATGATGACCTTCAGTAGAAATCTCTCTGTGGTTCCACATCTACAATATCCCAAACAATCCCAGCTGAGCTGAGGTCATGAAAGAATTAGCACTTTACCTCTAGGTTTTCCACTTTATTTCACATGGTTATCTCACATTATTTTCTAATATATTTTGGGGCAAGTAACTATCCAAGACTAAATTATGTATTTCAAAGACATGTACTCCCTTCTTGGTGTGCTCACTGATTTCTTATTAGTGCTAATGGAAGTTAAGTGCATGCACATTACTCTCAGAGACTCGTTGCTGTAAACAAACCAAAAGAATCATGAAGAAGCAACTGAGATTATTTTGCCTGTTTTGAGAAAAGTTTAGATGATAGATAATTTAATAGCTATTTTACCCACTCCTCTTGAATCTAATGTTAGAGCTGGACCTGGACAATCAGATTTATGGTCCGGTTATGTTCCATGATTTTTGAATTCTGGAATAATGCCTTTGTGCCATTGGCAGCTAGCATTAACAACACATCAAAGGATATAAATGGATCTTTGCAAATCCCCATGTCTCTTCCATTCCCTGAAATACACTTTATCTGTCCCAGACACCTTCAGGATCTGGATTATTATCTTAAAAAATAGAAAAAAAAAAAAAAGAAAAAAAGCTACTAAGAAAAAAATTAATATATTTCTTAAGGTTTGCAGAAGGAGCACCAGATGTGCACTGAATCATACGTCTCCATTCAGGATCTTAGTGGTATTTAGAAATACTCTTCTCAACTAATATATTGACCACCTTCATATAAAATCTGCATAGAAGCCTTATGGTCTGTAAAATATGCAGAAAACGTGATGTTGCTGTGAATCACATGTTTTTCTGTGAGATGCACTTGAGAAGTGGAAGATTTTCCCAGAGGAAATATTTAACAGCTGTGGTTTAGTCACAGCTCATATCACAATGAGTCGCTAGAATACTTTAAATGTAATTCTACTTTACAGACCAAAATGGCAAACTGAGGAGTTTTACCTTTATTAACTTACAGTGATTGAGTCTTTTTATGAGTTTGGTTTACAAAAGACATTTTTTCTAATGCCAGCCCTAATCACTAGTCTGTGAATACCTCAAAATATCCTTACCATCTGGAAGCCAAATGGTGCTTTCAGTTTTACCTGTTAGGTCTCCTCTTCTTCACCTTATGCCCTCAATTTCACATAAGCAAACCTTCTGTAAATGATCAGAGATGTATCCCTGTATTCCTGGTATAAATGTCAGTATTTTCATTTTACAAGTCCTGTCTACATAGTCCCAAATTATACCTTAGCTGTATACAAATATGGTATTGATTTAATTGACTTGTGCTTTGCTATTTGACTGAATAAGGAAAGCTGAATAAAGCATTTTCATGAACACACTTATCATAGTTCAGTAGGCAACTAATTTCCATATATTCACAGAGATTTGCAGTGATATGACTAGATCAACACACATTACTGAAATGGCATAACTAGCCTCTGACTAAAATACTGTGACTCAAATCTGTTCCAAAATAGTGATATATTCCCATTTTAATGTGTTATGCAAGAGAACTTTTATCTGTCTACTTATGTGATCTCCTGAAATGTGGAAACATTTGCCCTCTCAGAAGTGCAGAAATACTGTGATGGCCATGTCGGAAATGGAGAGCTACATTAAGAACCAGCACTGTAAAGGGATTCTGGCATGCTGCCAGCAGAGTGGAACTCCAAACTAAATTCAACTAAACTTTCTATGCCATGCCTGGAGGAAATCATCTCTTCAAGAAGAGGATTCGTAGCATCAGCATGATGAACCCGGGATATGCTTAAACTGGAGAATAGGAAATGATGGAGAGAGCCCAACCTTTGGCTCTCATATATCTTTTTGACAATGATATGTCAACTCTGTAGACTGCAACAGAGTATAGAAGTACAAGATCTCACTTCGTGCTGAAAGTATCTCAGTATCAAAAATAAGCTAACACTTCGTTCCATTTGATGATGATACAATGTTTAATCTGAATAATTTAGGTCTTTTTTAACTTTACGTTAGGGTATATGTTTTAGGCTGGAATTTGAAGTCCTGAACCTTTCTCTTGAAGTAAAAAAACTAAGATGTTTTCCTGAGAGAAGAGAAGCTAATTTCCCTTTTCTTTTAAAACATGGCCAGTGGTAAAGCTGTACATCATTAGAGTGCTTAAATGCATGGTCTTCCTCAGCACTTGAACATACAATCTGAATTTTCTATCTTCTAGATGTATGCTCTAAACCTAAGCTTAGAGGGCAAGTATTCTGTATTAAAATGCAGAAACAATCCTAGCAAAGGCAACTGGAAAGCAAGACTCCCATTTTCATTGAAGAGCTGTAGTAAGAGCTAGCATAATAACTATATTTTTTTACTTCATAGTGGCACCATGTCAATATGCTGGGTAGACTTTTCAATCCTCATTGCTAAACTACCTCCTTTCCTACATCTGGCAATGTGTTGTTTCAATACTGCTTGTATATTAGAGGGAGAAGCTGGATTTTACAGCCATGGAGCTTGAAGGAAAATCCTGGCCTGTATTCCTCCTCTCCCCCTCTAGATTTGTGGTGAAGTACTTGGGGTAAAAAAAAAACCATGAAAATTTCTGACATATATACACAAAATTGTTTCATAACAAATACCTTTACCCAGCTTTCTATATATTTGTGATAAATGTTATACATATGCATATGTAGAAATATATGTGTGTTCAAATGCTTTTATATGATCACTATATAATATATTCAGCATTCTTATGTGTTCACATTAAAGTGAATGTTGGTTTTCAAGAACACGCACCATAAAGTATTTTTACTCTCTTTAAACACACTTACTGGTCAACCACAGCAATACAACAAGTGCAACTGGGCATAACTCATTCTTGCATCTTTCAGGAAGGCACTAAAGTCTTATGGAAACATATAGACTCACTTGCAGGCTTAAGAGTACTATTTCTAAAATTCATAATTCTATTCTTCATAATTCCTTACAGTTTTATGAACTGTTGGGTTGAATGCATGAGTTTCAGACCTGCAGGTATCAAGTATTTACAGATGTTTATGTATGTGCATTTGTATGATAAAAATATTTATGTACTGAAGCTTTTTCAAAACAGCTATATTTCATTCCTAATTTTGGCCAATTCTTTAAAAATTGCACTAGGCATCAGACACAGTTTTAATTTAATGTATAAGCAAGTACACATCAAAATGTTCAGGGATGACTGCACATCATTTTTTTATTCCAAGGTTACAGCTTGGAAGCCTTTTTGTAAGATAGATACAATCCATTCTATTGCCTACAAACATAGAAATGAAAGCAATTGCATTTTAAAGTCAATGACAATTTACAAAAATGCATATCCAAATTGTCAAACGTAGCATAATATATATTAATAATTCATTATTCTGTGCTATTACAACACAGCTCCAACTTGTGGGGATATGAACATGGTTACCGTTTATACATTTGTAAAACTATTTGCATGGAGAAAGTTTAGCTGATGGATAATACAAATGTATTTACAGTTTGCTGTTTCCTAAAGTTACAGGATTTTTCATCTAACCATATATGACTAAAAGTGAACTGATGTCTTGGTATTTCTTTTTAACTTATCCGTAATTCAAGTTCTTCTCTCTATTCTAATGAGGAGATTTTGATTGACAAATGGCTTTCTTCTGAAGAACAGTGGTATCTGGGCTCCCAAAACTGTTGTCTTTCTCAAAGACAGATGGTAAATCTGTCAGCAGTAGCATTCTGCAGAACAGCAGCCCAGATGCTTTTAAGCTTTCTGTGTGAAGCCCCTCAAGAGTACCAATGGGCTACTTGCCAGAGAAAGGTCCCTATGGTAATTAGCTGCCTCTGAATTCAACTCCAGCTGTCTGGAAAGTCAAATGAAGGCAGCTTGTTTGGTCATACACCATTAAATGTGAAGAGTCTGCTTCTTTATAATTAAAGCAGCCTTCTATGTATCAGTCCAGCTGTGTTCTGTAAAAAATACACCTATGTGACCTTCATTGTTTGCAAAGCAACTTTCCATTTACAGTACCTTTTATTTTATATGTAATAAAAACTATAGTTCTAACAATTATTATTTTGTACCTTTTCTGCATGCATATGTTTGCCATCCACTGAATCTTGCAGACACAGAATTTGAAAGTCATTTAGTGCAAACTAAAGGACAAAGAACACCGTGAAGCCTATTTCACAGTACTATTCGCAGCTGAAGGCTTTGCACATCAGCTTTACTACATCTCTGGTTCCATCTCTAGTATGACTGGGACACATTCTAAAATTGATTAAAAACTGGAAATGGATACTAATAATTAGGAATGGTGTAAAGAATGCATTTTTGATGTAAAGAGTGTCAAGCCTAATTCTCAGAAAGATCAAAGTAATTGAAATAGAAGCTAGATCATAGTAATTTATACTCTACCAATACAGAAATATTGGATCTCTGCTATGTACCATCTTAAAGAAGGTCAGCAAAACAAAATTTTCTTTGCATGGCTGTAGTCTTGGATTTGTGTGGCAAGGTTTTATTAGCGTAGGGCGGGGGGGTGCAAGGGTGGCTTCTGTGAGAGAATACAAGAGGCTATCCCCATGTTGGACAAAGCTAATGCTAGCCAACTCCAGGATGGACCCACTGCTGACCAAATCTGAGCCCATCAGTGATGCCAGTTTATTTAAGAACAGGAAAAATCTGCTGAGCAACAGCAGCCAGAGAGAGGAGTGAGAAAATATGAGTGAAAGAGCCCTGCAGGCACCCAAGCCAGTGAAGTAGGAGACTGTCCAGGCACAGGAGCTGAGATTCACCTGCTGCCTGTGGTGAACACCATGGTGAGGCAGGCTGTCTCCATCCAGCCCATGGAGGTCTATGGGGGAGCATATATACACACAGCAGACTGTAGAGGATGCCATATTGGAGCAGGGGGATACCTGCAGGAGGTTGTATCCCTTTGGAAAGCCTGCACTGGATCAGGCTCCTGGAAGGACTTGTGACCCCACAAGGGGCCCATACTGGAGCAGTCTGATCCTGAAAGACTGCACCGTGTGGAAGAGACACCTGCTTGAGCACTTCATGAAGAAATGCAGCCAGTAGGAAGGACTCATGTTGGAGAGGCTGATGAAGAACTATATCCCACAGAAGGGACTCCACACTGTGGTAGGGGAAGAGTGTGCAGAGGGATGAAGCATTATGAACAGACCATAATCCCCATTCTTCACCCTTGTGTGCTGCTCTAGTTGAGGAGATAGAAGATTTAGGATTGAAGTTGAGCCTGGAAAGAACAGAGAGGTGCAGGGAAAGGTGTTTTTAGATTTGTTCTTAGTTCTCATTAACCTACTGTGATTAATTAGTAGTAACTTAAATTAATTTCCCTTACTTGAGCCTGTTTTTCCCATGATGGTAATTGATAAGCGATCTCCCTGTCCTTATCTCAAGCCATGAGTATTCTGACATATTTTCTCAACCTATCCTGTTGAGAAGGGGGAGAGATAGACAGTCTTGGTGGGTACCTGGCAACCAGTCAAGGACAGCATACCACAGTTACAAATGCAAATGACTATACTAGTGTTGTCCTTGAAATATTAATGTTTTTAAAGAGATACATTAATTATAACATACATAATAATGCTAATAATTAGAGAAGGACAATTCAGAGGCTCTGTACAGTAATAGCCTGGAGACATAGTTCATTGTTTCAGAGGAAACATGTCTGTTTGAGGACTGAGCAACGGTCATCACTCATGGAGCATGCTCCTGACTTTAATGACCACTCAAAAACAACAGCAAAAGAAATCATTAATATTCCTGTCTAATCAGTAGGAAATGAAGGTTTATGGCAATTTAACATTCTGAATGAAGCTGTTGAGTTTAATTTTACTTTACTTCCTAGGGAGTGGGAAAATTAAATTTTCCCTCTTATGCATGTGGTTCTACAACTTAGAGAAAATTTATGTGTAAAGACAAACATAATTCAAGGAAACACAAAGCAAACATGAAAAATGTAGAAAATCTCTATGCAGGAAAACTTTTGCAAAAGCAATGCAGATTATAAAGAAACTGTATATATACAGCTGCATATCTATCTATATTTGTGTGTGTTTCTACAGATATACATACTAACAACATCAAAAATGAGAATGTTTGAATCTATGGGTCAGATCAATTCATTAGGTTGTTGATATTAAGATAAATAGCATTGCAATTGGCAAAGTACTAGTCAACTTACTTGAAGAAAGGGATTCTGTTCAGACACTATCTGCCTTACAACCCTTTAAAGGAAACCTTTTTACAAAAACATGTCTATCTGTGAACTTTCAGTGCTTAACTCTCCCGCCAAGGTAATACTACTTCCTAAAAAAGCATCAATCAAAATCTTCAAATCATTATAGTTATTTGTTTTCTTCAAAAACAGTAGAAATGTTCTGGTTTGATACCAAACATTTCTGCTGCACAAGAATTTATGCAGTCCAAGGTCCCCAGAAAAATGACTGTTAAAAAGATGATATTTTAGTTATTTTAAGAGAATATTAGTGTTACTAATGTTTATGAACTGTTTAAGATTAAGAAAATGGTAATTAAGTCTGGAAAAAAAAAGTAATTCCAAAATCAATGAGCCAGAAGATGTCAAAAAGATCCCAGCTAGGAAATAGGGGGATATAAATTATGCAAATAGAGAGCACTCACAATAATGATTTTTTTGCAGGAAATAACCAGATAAATAATTATTCCCTTTCTAGGAATAGAAGGGAAGACGACAACTTCCAAGGCTTATGAGATAATGGAGTTGCATCAGTCATGAAACAGTGATGTTATCAGAAGAAATAAAAAGGAGCGAACTCCACTGAGCTCCAAGGCTCTCTTCTTTCCCTCTGTTCCTATTAGAATCGGCACAACAAAGGTACTGTTGGGTGTGTTAGCTTGGCTGCAACCTACCGTTGTTATGGAAGTAGCACTGAAGTTAAAGCCTTGCAATACAAAAACAGTGACTGAGGCCTGGGTTTTAGACATAGTGTAAGTACAGCATGAGAACATGTTTGAACATTGATTTAACAGAGTCACCACAAAAATGATGGCAGAAGTAGTAATGAATGCTACAAAAAGGGCAGACAAATTTTCCAGAATGCCTAAATACACTCAGCATGGTGACCAGAATTTTCCCCTGATTATCTGCAAGCCTTGCACAAATTTGCATATTATTTCATTCACCTAGCTACTATAATAAATAGAGTCCGCTGCCCTTGTAATGTGAGGCAAAAAACCCCAGAAAATCAACTCAATATTTCACTGTGATCAGTACACACTAAAGTGTGATTGTGAGTTTAGAAGCGCAAGCAATTTCTTGTTTGCAGCAGTCTGGCAAGTTGTAGATGACAAGAAAGTTGGAACTGAGATTTCCAAATTACTTCATGAAGCATCTGCTCCTTTTCTATGTCTTACATACTTTTTCTGGTACAGATTCCTAACTCTGAATGCTGGATATCCACATATAGAAATACATGTCAAGTGAAAGAAGACATTAGGAAAAGAAAAATAAATAAACATTTTACCCCATTTATGTAAAGCAGTCAAATACTATATATGTGTTAACCCTAATTCTGCTGTTGTAACTGAAAATACTATTTGAACATCTCCTCCATAGAAGACTGAAAGAATTCTATATAAGAGACACTTATCCCTGTGTTATTAATCAGTTACACTGCAGACATCCATAATGCACTAATTTTGCTGAAATCCTTCACTGGTGATGTCAAAACTGCATCTCCCAGTTCTTAGAACTGCATCAGATGAAACTTTTAAATTTAAATACTTTAGTATTTAAATTGAGTTAGGTTGTGGTGAAAAGATGGAGCAGAAAGGGAGGAGGAGAGGAGAAGGCAGACTTATGATACACTGGATAGAAGAGAAGGTAAATACTTAAGTCAGCATTCATATTTCAGCAGTTGTAATCTACATTAAATTCTTAGTGCATGTCAATATTATGATTTAATTCTTTAAATAAGGGTTTGTCTTTACAGAAAAAAAAATAAAAGCATATTAGAGTCTGACCTTGGTTCAAGTTACATCTCTACTATTCTCCTCTCTGTAAAGTGTAAACCATCATGGAATATATCCTAATCCTTGCAAAACATATACAACTTGACATTTTCACCAAAAAAACCACAAAACACAACCAAAAACCAAACTAACCAAACAAACAAACAAAAAACAAACTAACAAATAAAAAAACCCACTACAAAACCCAAACAAACCCACAAAGTCATTGCTAGTCATGATCCTAATTTTATTCGACTTTTGAAAGTCACACACTGCATTTTTACCAAATGAAAAACTTTTTTGAGCATAATTTAATTACTATATCATGAAATTAACCAAATGTAACATTAAAAGTGACTTTATCAAAAAGAGAACATGACCTGAAAGTTGAAGCAAGATTTTGACAAGGTGGAGAAGACCAAGGATCAAGTAAGACTGGCAATTCTCCTTCATGTAGGATTTTAAAATAGCAAAATTTGTTTTCATTCTGATTTGGAGCAAAGGCAATAATTTTCCACTCTTCTTGAAACCAACATCCAATCAGTCAGGAATTTGAAACCAAAACTTTGTAACTTCTCTCAAAATTTAAACAACCAGATATAAAATTAATACATGTGGCTGGCTGCCAAGCTGACTGCAAAGGATTCAGATTCCTCTCATCCACTAGCTTTTTCTAACTCTAGCCTACCAGCTTAGCCATTAGAAGTCAGCATGTATTCTCATGAAAGCACCAAAAAAATCTATATATATCTAATGATGTTATTCAAAGTCTTAGGAGAACATGACTCTTTTCAGGATATACCTTTATATCACTAGCTATTGGATAGTTTACTGGAAATGTGTATGGGTCTTTCTGGTAATTAGAAACATTCATAGTAAGTGGAAAGATTGAATGTGAGAACAGTTCTATTAAAAATGAGACATGAAAGAAACTGATTAGACCATATATTCCATAGCCCAGCCAAACACAGGTTGTTCTTTATGGTATTCAAAGAAATGAATAGATGCATTATTTTAAAAGGGAATTGTTTTTTTCAGCTAAAGATGGCAGCAAAGAGCGGCAAGGAGTCCCATATAAATGCAGGCCTGATCTGTTAATAGAGTATTTAGATGATTTATTTACACAAATTAAACATACATACCAGATTTTCACCTCCCCTATTTGATTAAAGACCATCACATTTTGATGTAATCAGAATAGTTCTGAAGGTTTCCAATTAATTTAAGTTAATGATTTACAGCGTTAATATAGTGGTTAAAGATTACAGATTGCTCTTATAAAATCTTTCTGCTTGTTGCATGCAATGGCAATTGGGAAATTGCCCTGTCATTGCAATTTGACATGTTAGTGTATAAATTAATATTCATAAATGGCACAACTGAAAGAAACACGTGGTCAAGACACATGGCTAAATTGTTAAGCTATCTTTGGAAATGTTTTAAATCGTTTGTATTGTTTCAGTGGGGTAAATCAGAATAAGGTTAATGACTTCAATGCAGCTACGTCTTCTCATAGACAGAAAAAGGAACTTCCTGAAAAGTCATGAAGTTTTCCCCCATTCCCCAGTGTATGCCCTCAACTGGAGTATAATATGCTGTATGCTGAAATGCATATAAGAGGAAAAAAAATCCAACCAAACAACATCAACCACAATAAAAATGATCAAATGTTGTCCAGTGAAATAAATGAAAATGAATATTTGTCTTAAAGAAGAGGCATTTACAGTTGCAAAAAAATGGCTTGGAAGACCATAGAAGCAGTGTTCTCTGTGTTTATCATGTATGAAAATAACCAATAGGTTTAATTGCAGGAAAAGAAGAGATTTAACATTATAGAAAACTTTCTAAAAACTGAAAAGTAAGTAAAGGGTGAGAATATTTGGCTGAGTGACTCTAAAGTATATGTCACTGAGGGTTTTGAAAAAGGACTCACATAAATATGCACTCAAAATCATATAAACATAAAGAATCCTGTGTTGTATCAAAAGAGTGGCTGAGGTGACCTTGCAGTGATCCTTCCAAGTTTTTTCCATCTTTCTACTATTATCATTCTCATTTAGCCATTTGGTCTTAAAAGCATGTTTGATTGATTGAACTGGAAGGAATATTTTTTTCCCCCAATTCATACAGACATAAGTGTAGACATAAGATATTCAGAGAAGTTCCCATGCGCTCTGGCCTTTTTAATCTATAAAGGAGAAATGCATGGGAAGGGTAATACGTAAATAAGCCATATATCAGGAGCAGCCACACAAATTATTCTTGGAGAAAATATTGCCAAGGTGAACAATGGCAAGCACAATGAACCCAAGAAAACCATCCCTTGCTGTGTTACATCATTCTTATATACTTAGATAGAGTTTGTTATGAACTCTAGGGCCTTTTGATCCTGTTGCTGGGCACCACTGAAAAGTGCCTGGCTCCATCTACTTTGCAGCCTTCCTTCAAGTATTTCTATCACTGATAAAATGGGCTTTAGCCCTGAAATGGGCTAAAGAGTCCCAGATCTGTCAGCCTTTTCTCATAGGAGAGATGCTCCAGTTCCTTAATAATCTTTGTGCCCCTTTGTTGGTCTCTTTCCAGTATATCTAGGTCTCTGGTACTAAGGAGCCCAGAATTGGATACTGTACTCCAGGCGTGGCCTCATCAGCCGGTTGGCACCTGCTGGTAATGCTTTGCCTAATGCAGGCCAGGATACCATTAGCTGCCTTTACCATGAGGGCACAGTGTTGCCTCATGTTCAACCTGGTGTCCACCACAACCCTTGGGTCCTTTTCTTCGATATGCCCCCAGCATATTTTGTTGCATGGGGTTGTTCCTCTGCCAGTGCTGGACTTTGTACTTTCCCTTTTTGAACTTCATGAGGTTTCTGTCAGACCATTTGTTGCATCTCTTGAGGTCTCTTTGGATGGCAGCATGACCCTCTGGTGCATCAGTCACTCCAAAAATCACAGAATCATGGAATTTTAGGGGTTGAATGGACCTTATAGATCATCTAGCCCCACTCCTCCCTGCCACGGGCAGGGGTACCTCCCCATTAGACCAGATTGCTCAAGGCCTCATCCAGCCTGGCTTTGAACACAACAGGGCTGGGGCAGGGTTGGGGCACTCCTCTCAGTTTTGTGTCATCAGCAAACTTGCTGAGGTATATACTGTAAAAATCATCTAGATCATTAATGAAGACATTGAACCATTCCAGACCCAGTGGTGTCTCCTGAGTTACATGACTAGTTGCTAGCCTCCAGCTAGACCTTATACCACTGATCACCATGCTCTGGGCCCAGCCATTTGGCCAGTTTTCAATCCAGCTCACTGTCTGGCCATCCAGCCCATGCATCAAAAACTTTTCAATGAGACATTTATGGGACACAGTGTCAAAGGCCTTACTGAAGTCCAGGTAGAAAATATCCACTGATTTCTCTGCATCTACTTGGCCTGTGACTTTTTAGCATTTACACTACAGTTTGCATTGGGTATAATTTGCACTTCTGCAAAGGAAACTCCAAAATTTGCAACCACTTTTCACAGGCTGTATATGCTCCTTATCTTCTAAACCTTCCAAAGTGTGTTCATTCTTGTTCACATCTTGTTTTGGATATGTGCATGATGGGTATAATCTGTATTCCATTTACTAGAGAAATGGCAGCTACATTGAAGATTAATGAAAAACCATTAAGAGGATGAGATATCCCTCATGTTTTTGCAGCAGAGCTTTACAGTCTTGCTTCCATTCCTTGTGGCTTCACGTACCTTACAATACTGGCTGATTTTTGGCTTCCCTACAGCTACTACACTGTGTCACTGACACCACTGAATCAGATGACATTTGATCTACTGATCAAATGCATCTGGCATAGAGGCCCATAGAGTAGAGGCTGTGGTATGGCAGTACAGCTGTGGGCTCTATAACCTGCTTGGGTCTGCTGCAAGGTGTACTCCCTATCCTGACTCCCACTGCCATCCAGCCCTGGCATACAGCTCCCTGTGTTTTATTTTAAATGATATCTTCTACAGAAATCAGTACATTTTTTTTTTCTTAAAGAAAATATGTTTGAATGCAACAGTAAAGCAAACATTTTCTGAATTCTTATCGGTAGTGTCTTTGTGATAGCTGCCTTTACCCTAGCACCAAAAGGCATTTACATACTGTATGGTAGAGAATTAATTCTGTTTTAATAAGCACCAAGCTGGGATTCAGCCTTTGTAAATTGAGGTCTTTGTGGTACATGCAAGAAGAAAAGACAGTCACTACAGAAAATAATGCACAGATAAAACAATTTTTACTACAAGAATTCTAGGTAAAATTTTAACTGTAATTGTAATCTGTTATTTGAGAAATATAACTCACAGAAGATTGACACTGAAACTTCAGCTTACATCAAGGGAAAAAAGTCATCAGACTGAGACTTTCATTCTTCCTTGGTTAAGAGAAGCAGTTTCAAAACAAGTATTTCTGGTGATGTTCATATTCCTGTCATTTAATTAAATTTTCTGTTGGCCAGAAACAACATCATGCTCAGAGTTATGAAAAATGAGACTTTTAAAAGGATAAAGTTTCATCCATTATCATTAATCTCTGAGCAAGGGAATTTAGTCTCAATCTTTCACAAACCAGATTGTACCATCCTTGTCTTTCAGATATTTTGTCACTCTCTCTAGCACTCTAAGTAGTCAGAAAACAGATACTGAATTAGAAGAGCCTAGGATCTAATTCAGCACAACACTTCATAAATATTTAATTTGCAGATATGTTTCCTTAAAAAAGTGTAAGCAAAGTATCTGTAAGAAAGTCAACTATTTTCTCCTGTGCCATAGATTGTACCATCCTTGTCTTTCAGATATTTTGTCACTCTCTCTAGCACTCTAAGTAGTCAGAAAACAGATACTGAATTAGAAGAGCCTAGGATCTAATTCAGCACAACACTTCATAAATATTTAATTTGCAGATATGTTTCCTTAAAAAAGTGTAAGCAAAGTATCTGTAAGAAAGTCAACTATTTTCTCCTGTGCCATCCAAGACAAATGTTTCCTTAAAAAAGTGTAAGCAAAGCATCTGTAAGGAAGTCAACTATTTTCTCCTGTCCCAACCAAGACATTTGAAAGGTCCCTTGCAACAGGAGATTAAAATGACTGGGGAAAACTCTTAGTAGTACAATGAAAGTTGCACAATGAGGCAGAGACATCAGTAAAGTTGAGGTAGTGGTAGTATTTCCTTCATAAATGATTGATTTCTAAGAAAAAACTTCTTTCCTATAACACATAAGATTTCCCTTCCTCTTTTAGATTTGCAACTCTTTTATTCAAACTGTATTTTTGTGGGACAAAATTTACTGTAAGTTCCTTCAACAACAGGGCAGTTTTTTAAAAAAATCAATCCTACCTTGAAAGTGGTTATTTAATTCTCTGTTCATTATGCCTCACTGATTCCAATATTGAAACTGCTAGCAATGAATATTTTTAGAAAACCCTGCCAACCACACAAACTCAACCTGAAAGTCAACCTGTTTCCTTCCTTTAATAGAGTAATAAAGATTTTGCTGATCTAATTATGCCTCAATTACAAATGTGTAGCATCACTGTCTTTTGATTATGTTCTCAATGACACTTTGTAGCACCCTATTGCCATCAAGGTTTTTATGCATGTGTGATCTTACATAACTAACTGGAATCTCCTTTCCCTTGTCCTATCTAGTGCTCTAGAAGAGACTGCATCATATACTTGTATTTTAATATTTCACAAAAGTTAATATAGAAGAAAAAAGTTTTGGAAATCCTGTATTTCTTCATGGCAATTGTGCTGGTTTTGGAAGGATAGAGTAAATTTTGTTTATAGTAGCTAGTGCAGAGACATGTTTTGGATTTGTGATGGAAACAGTGTTGATAATTCTGAGATGTTTACATAATTGCTGAGCACGGTCTTTTCTGCCACTCACCCCACCCCACCAGAGTGAAGACTGGGGGTGCACAAGGCATTGAGAGGGGGCACAGCCAGGACAACTAATCCCAACTGACCCAAGGGATATCCCATACCATATGGAGTCATGCTCAGCTTATAAAGCTGGTGGAATAAGGAAGAGACATCCAGAGTGATGGTGTTTGTCTTCCTAAGTCACACAATGCATAATGCAACCCTGCTTTCCTGGAGGTGGCTGAACACCTGCCTGCCCATATGAAGTGGTGAATTAATTCCTTGCTTTGCTTTGCTAGTACATGCAGCTTTTGCTTTATTTATGAAACTATCTTTATCTTAACCTACAACACTGTTCTTAGTAGAGAATACCCTCTTAAGAAGTATATATCTCTTTGGTCAGAAGAACAATAGAAGTCTGATACTTAATGGCAGTATACCCTGAAGTCAGCAGACATGTCTACACTGCTAAAAAAAACCAAGCCCTGCTGCAGATCTTTGGAATTGAATTTGCACCATGATGTACATTCACATGAAGCAGAAGCAGTGTCATGCACACAAAAAAGATGGAGTATCTATACACTGTAGATAAACAGTTACAGTATGACACCTCAGATAATAAACTGTCCTTCAGCAACGACTCTCAGTCTGTGATCATGTCTTAGCATCTGTTCTATTCCTTTTCCAGAGAGGAAGCTACGAGAAAGCCATGAGTTAATTGAAAGGTTTTAGAAGATATTTTAGCACATAAAGATGAAGACAGGTGTCTAATAAGCTGGGACCTTTAGTGTTTCAGTTCCAGACTTCCATTGGAATCAATTACTAGGGCTAATTTGTTTTTGCTTCATCACATAAAATCACAGATACCTCATATAATGAAGCCTGAAGTCTAGCTAAAGGCAGCTATAAATGCAATGCAGTATAATCAGTATGAAGAAGTTTCATTTAGAAAATCACTTTATTAAATGTGGTTTATACAAACAGAGAAAACTATAAGTCAGGAAGATTCACATAAAGTTATTTTACACCTTTAATGGATGACTTAATGCATACAAATAACTTCAGCTGTATTGAAACTGGCTCTGATCTGAGCATCCAGTCAATAATTACCTTTCAAATAGTCCATTCTACACAAAATATTGAAAACATAAATTCTGGTAGGATAGGAGGAATTTATTTTAATGAGAGGTTTGCCAAGGGTTGAACTTGTATACATGTTGCCTTGTTGTATTTAAACTACTATCGCTATTCTTCATTTAGAATTATTAAATGACTTGGTTTGAAAAGCCCCTTAATGGTCATCCATTTCCAACCTCTATTAAACTCTATTAAATAATCATTCACTTGCTGCTATTAATTTCTTGTCACTAAACAAATAAAATTTTACATTGCATCCTAACAATCTTCTGTCTCGATCTCCAAACCAAAACTATTCAGTGAATCTTAGCAAAAATTAATTATTAAGAAAATAAAAGTAATGGTATACTTATTAACTTCTGTCTAGAAGATTTTACCTAAGCTTTGTTAAAATAAAGTGTCCCAAAATCACAAAAATACAAAAAATTCTATTTGAAGATACACAAGGAAATGAATGCTCTCTCCCTCTCTTTCTGTCTCTCTTGTCCCCCTGAGTAAGAACTCCAAGGTGTTAAATTGTTATATGGCTTGAAAGAAAATGTGCATGAAACCACCTGCAGCTTCTGAGGAGAAAACAAAACTCAATTAACTTGTTGAAGTATTTGAAACCTATAATAAATCAGTGATTCTCAACATTATACAAATAAGATAGCAGCAGGAAATTGTGAGGCAAGATAAGTGCATCAAAGAAAGAAATAGTTTGATATAGATTTTTAGTTTAAAAATAGGAATTGAAAAGGTCCCATATGCATAACAGAAGACAGCAAATGAAATATGGCAACCATATTGACCCAAGAGGAAAGATGAGAGAGAGGCTTGGAATTTTATTCATGGATTTCTCGAATGTTACCAATTGTACAGTAGTCAGTAGGATACAGCTGCAAAGAGGTGTTTAAATGCAAATTCACGCTCATACATCACAACCTTATATTTCAAATTCAAGCAAGCTCAATACTTAAGCTTTCTCTCATGTTTGACATGATATACAGTGAATAAATAGCCAGTGATCAGTGGAGAGAACTAAGTTTCTCCAAGCTGTTAAATAAAAGAATGAAAGTCTGTTTACACTTGCATATTTCAGATTAATTTTTTGATTGCTGTTGTTTTATCAGTTCATAAAATATTCCACCCAACTGTCTATCATCCTCTCCATGCTTCTAATAAAAGAAAATAAACTACCATGAACTATTGCAAACAACTTTTCCTGATGTTTCAAAAAGTGGCCTCACTGTAAAATTATAAAATTGCCTTTAAATCATTCAGTATGGTCCCCATCAGAAATGTTACACTTCTAGAGGAAACTAAGGGAAACATTTCTTCCTGATCCTAATTACTGAACAAGTTGTATTCTGAAGCTTGATTGATAGCCCTTAAAATTTTATCCTAGCAGTGCTAGGAAATGCTTTTCTCATTTATGTGATGTCAGAATATGCTTTTTAAATTACTAGCCTGTCTTGTGTTAATGAGCTCCACACAGCAATTCCCTGTGTAAAATTGCTTTCCTCTACATTTTAAAATGTACTCTTTTAGCATTGAAAACCCTTCTATATTTTATCATGGATAGAAATAAATATGTGCAATTGATTGACTTTTCTCTGTTATCTTTCATTATTTTGTATAACACCCCAAAGTCATTCATATATGAAATATTAAGGCAATATGCCTACAGCTCTTGAATCTGAGAACTGAATGCAAAGAAAGCCTGCATGGATACTAACAAATGTTTAGTTAGGCATGATCTCTTCCTTTGAAATCAATGAGGGTTTCATCATTGATCCCTTGGGAGGACTACTAAACTACAAAGAGCATAATTGTCCGAAGGCACTGCAAGTCACAGATGAACACAGACATTAGCTTCTCTATCATGGGTTGTCTAAAATAAATAAAAGCCTCTCATTTATGGGTTCTTTTATAAATTATTAATATTAATATCATATGTTATCATTATATTATATTATATTATTATATTATATTAAGTGTATGTATTAATAGTGTATGTTATTATTAATAGTGTATGTTATCTTCCCCATTATGAGGAAAAGAATGCCTTTATTAATTATATGCTAAAGCATTTCACAGTATATATTCTGACTCTTTCTCTATAATGCTTTTGAAAGAGAAAACAATGTGCTCAGATCAGC
The DNA here is from genome assembly GCF_000695815.1 of Acanthisitta chloris. Classification (NCBI taxonomy): domain Eukaryota; kingdom Metazoa; phylum Chordata; class Aves; order Passeriformes; family Acanthisittidae; genus Acanthisitta; species Acanthisitta chloris. Next base: position 203,277 of record NW_008658616.1, on the reverse strand, counting down.
ACACTCACAGCAGCAGTCTTTTTATTGTCTCGCTGCTTAGGAACACAATAGTTGTATTGCATCTCCCAGCTCACCTGCTGCTGTTCACAAAAATATATCAGAAATGCTTTGTCTTCTTTCACATCATATCTGCAAAGGGACAAGTCCTACTGCTGTAGTGATGGCCTGGGTGCATCAATAGGCAAAAGCTATGTTACTCAGAATAAGCACCATGCAGGCTGTGGCAGCAATGTGAATTCTTATATTGCCTTACAAACTGAATAAATGACACCTAAAAATAAATGGCTAGTCCAATTTACCTATCTTTTAGTGTTCAGAAGCTATAATTGGATTGCCAGCACTCTTTATATGCAGAATTTATGCTAATGTTAGTATCTAGCCAACACCTTGAGGGCTAGACTCAGGCACTCAGATCACAGTATTGCTAATTATCAAAATGATCTCTTTTCAGGAACTATAATTTAAGATTTTTCTTGTGAAGATCATTAACTAATGTTTTTAAGATGCTTATATTTCTTATCAAGCAAGTATTATAGGCATCCATCTTGCATATAGATACAGATATGTATGTAAACTTGATGTTTATGGGTAAGATTCCCTGACTGCTGTTGAGACCTATTTTTAAAAGAGTTTTTGCTTGTTTACACATTTAAAACTATTCCTGGGAGAATCATTCCGGCTGAATTGCTTTCTGTTTCACAATATTTCTTTAAGAGTATAACAAATCCATGTTGCAGAGCAAGGGTATGGATTCAAATTTCAGCAAGAGTATTAAAACAAGTGGGATAGCTGTCTGCAATTCACTGATAATCCATCCACTGAAGCCTGGACAAGGTACAATCATGTGACAAACCGTAGTTGTCATGTATTCTGCACCAACTGCATTTACTTTAGCATTTTGACACAGTGCAGTAACGTGGTTTTGAGGCAAATCATCCACCCTTACTACAGGTTGCTCAAATTCACAGGGTACTTTTGGTACTCATGAGCTGAATTCCTACCACAGAAAAATCAATCCCAAACTCCCATAGAGATGCACATCAATTGCACTCAAACCTCTGCTGAGTACATAAGTGTCCAAGTCAAAAATTAGTTAACTGAGCATCTTCAAACAGCCTGAATAGAGACATTCAGTGGGTGGAAATGCTCCATTTGATATCAAACTTTATCTCTGCCTACACTGGTTACCTCAGTGTAAGGTCTGAGGTCTGTAAGGTCCTCCCACATCAAATTAATTCTTAATGATATACCTATACGTAGATATGACCATAAAACATACTAGACTTTGGGAACTAAATTCTCTAAACTTCTGGCTTCTGTCTCTCCTTTATATCTCTTCCTTTCATGAGTTTTCTGGTTCACCTAATCTATAAATTGACTGCAGGTGGGATAAAGTACTTAAAATGTTAAAATATTTATTTTAGTTTGCTTGATTGCTCATTCAAATTTCTCTGCCTAAAATTATGGTCACTTCATACATTCTTTTTGATAAAATGCATTATCTCAGTTTTAGTAATTTCCATTGATATGGGCTTGGAAGATGAGTGTTGGGCTTGTAAACAAATATCAAAGAATCAAACCTGTAAAGAACAAAATGTTTGAGTACAAATAGGTGAAAAAAACAACTTTTAAATATTTTAAATGAAAAAGACCCAATAATAATATCAATCTAAATATGACCTCCCTCATTAACCCTGGACTGACCATGAATTTCCTATCCAGAAAACATTGCAAACAATTTTGGGGAGTATGTGCAGGAGGAAAACAGGCTACCAGGAACACTAAAGAGTTTTAAAAGAAGAAGTACAAAAGTAAAAATAGAAAAAAACCACATTACTTACATTTTTAGATAAATCAAGGCAAAACAAACCGATTGATCGACTATATGAAACAAGCTACATAATAAAACAACGCAAATTCATTAGGTGTGAACCCTCTCAGTCAGCTGGTGTCCAGCTGCTACTTAGATTCCGTCTCTAATTTACAATGACAATTTTTGCTGGCAAGTATTTGCAGTGTAACTGTCAGATTTTTAAAAGTTTTAGTAGATAAGAGCTACCACAGTTTCTTACAGTTATGTATTCCAGCAGTAACTTGCAAAAAACTTCTGGCAGTGAGCTGCTTTATTTTATTATACTGGTATACATTTCTCAGTAACCTGCATTCATTAGTTCGATAAATTTAGCCAGAAGTATCAAATTACCTTTTTCCTGACAGTCTCTTTCTTTGGATTTCTAAAAGCCAAGCCTAGTACCATTAACCTAGGATGAATATTTGTAGTACATATAGTAAATGTCCTAGTAATTAACATTTTTCCCTAACCTTTCCTAACCTTTCCTTAACCAGATAGGTATAGAATCCCTGACATATGAATTATTATGTAGGATGCATGCTTTCCAACTGCATTTTTTTGCACTGTTTAGACAAAAATTTGTTTTGAGTTGAATGGTGAATTAGATTTACAGAAAGATCCTTTTTCAATCACATCGATATAGGTAGATCATCTGCTTAAGCTATTGTAATTTGAAAAAAAAACTTTAGGAAGAACTTAGTATAAAGTTTCCATAGAATGAAATTATTTTCAGGAAAAAATATTAATTAAACTATTTTGCTCTTATTAATTGCATTTCTGTTCACTGATCTATTTATTTAGTGAGATGTCTAATGCATCAGATTCACATGACTCTCTGGAGATTACTGAATGTTATTGAGTGACATGGCATATTTTTTCCAGTATACATATCACTGTTCATATGCAGTCAATTCTTCAAACTACAATGATGAATGGAAATGATAACTCTAGGAATTCATGTTGGGCTGGTTTTGAGTATTCCAAACAGTCATGCAAACCAATCAGCCTGACAATCACCTGAATACTGGGAACCCTCTAAATCTAGTCCTGGCACAAGTTGGTGGGTGCCATGTCTGTGGTTTTCCAGGCTAGCCTAGTGAAGACTGCCTCAGATCATTAGCAGGCCTTGGGGGACCGTTGCCAGCAGCACCTCCAGATGCTCCAGTTTTGGAGAAAGTCCTGTAAATATAATTTCCCCAAACAATTTCTAGAAGTGATAATTTAATATGCACTTACCTTAGAGTCTGGGATTAAAGATCAACCAGAAATGAATGTCATATTTACATATCTGCTATCTCACTTAAATCTGAAGCTATTTTTTCTGTTGCCTATCAAGTTACTGTTATATAATTATTCATGTTGCAACACTGTCTGCCTTAATATTTTCCCCTGAGGTTAAACTGTTGTTTCGTTTGCTGGCTGTTGTGAATGTCTTGTGCTCTCAGTCAGTGGACCTGTGAGTCAAACTCAGAAGTCATATGTAAAGTGCTGTAAGATAGATCACATAATATTTACTTGAATTCCCACAGTATTTCATACTCTACTCTTCATAATGTCAAAGGCAATGTAATACAATCTAACTTTCATATGAAGTAGTTGAAAGGAGCTGGTTAAGATAAAGCATCTCCTTGTGCTGGTTTAAGCTGAAGTAGAGTTAACTTTCTTCATAGAGGCTAGTATGAGGCTATGTTTGGGTTTTGTGCAGAACACAGGGTTGATAATGCAGAGATGTTTTTGTTATTGCTGAGCAGAGCTTACACAGAGCCAAGGCCTTTGCTGCTTTCCGTACTGCCACACTGGCAAAGGAAGTTGGGGATGCATGGGAGACTGGGAGGAGACACAGCTGGGACAGGTGACCCAAACTGACCAAAGGGATATTCCATACCACAGGACATCATGCTCAGTATATAAGGTGGGAGGAAGAAGGAGGAAGGGGGGACATCTGGAGTGGTGGCGTCTGTCTTCCCAAGGAACCGTTACGTGTGATGGGCCCTGCTCTCCTGGAGATGGCTAAACACCTCCTGTCTGTGGGAAGCAGTGAATTAATTCCTTGTTTTGCTTTGCTTGTGTGTGCAGCTTTTGCTTTCTCTATTAAACTGTCTTTATCTCAACCCATGAGTTTTTGTAGCTTTTACCCTTCTAATTCACTCCCCCATCCCGTTGGTGGGGGAGTGAGTGAGAGGCTGCGTGGTTCTTGGCTGCTGCTGGGGTTAAACCACGACACTCCTTCAATAAGTTATGCTTTCTCCTAGCTGTTTATTATATGAGCTTACTTTGATTTAAGTACAGATCATCTGAGGGAGAGAGTAAGGTAGTAGACACACGTCTGAGCTAATTGCTAGTTGTGGTCACCCTGGCAAGTTCATAGATAAACCATGCAGAAGTGTAGGCTCTGTGTGGACTAGTTCAGCTCAAAGGCAGTTTAGCTATGCTAATTGCAAGTCTGCCTGGCTCCATGTATTTATGAAGATATTATGCTCCCAAATCAGCAGAATCAAGCCATCCAAGAAGCACTTTTTTTGTGGGAAATACAAATGAGATTCCCGCTCTCTCATGCTGGCTCAAAGAAGGGAGATTATATTAAAAAAAACACCCTCTGGACTGTCTGGATTGTTTCCATTATTTTCAGCATATCATCTTATGAGTAAATAAAACAGAATTGACTATAAGACATTCTGTCTGTATTTCTCCTGACTTTTACCTACTCTACTCCCTCAATTGAACTATGTACATACGCTTAGAGAAACACAAGTGTTTTGATGGCAGCCCTACTTATTAGGTAAAATTAAACATCCTCTGTTTAAAGCTAATTTTGTTTTAAAAAAAAATTGTTTTTTTTCCTAGAAACAGAAAAAGATTTATTTTCTGCAGTGGTCTAAGTCTAAGTGTGCCAGTACAAATTCTCAGAAGGGAGAAGAGACTCATACATAGCATCTGGTGACAGAGAGAACAAAACATGAATCAGGGTCTCCAGAAGCTGTGGATAAAACATAGAAATGAATAAAATGTATATATATGGGGGAGGAGCAGTGCAAAGAGTTTGTAAGCATGAAGGCTGAGTTAAAAAATTAAGTGGGTAGTTTCTCTGCACTAAACTGGTATTGCCGCTCTAACAAAAGAAAATGCTAAAGCTCAGATAAAGCAGGTAAGTACTTCCTGATTTAAAAGATATTGGAGGGAGTGGCAGGAAAAAGGAATCAAATTTCTTTTAGAAAGAGCACAGGTCTGCAAGGGTGAATTTCCGCAGACTCTCACTGTTCTAGCAGCTCAATCTTGTCTGACTATTTCCCCTAGGTATTCAGTGCTTTTCATGATGCTTCATTCTGACAACTCATGCTACACTGAGGAGTAGTTTATGGGAACAGTATACATTAATAGGCTTCCAGTATTCATTTTTCTGGAAGGTGAATGTGTTTGCAATAGAACCTTTGCATTCAATCCTCTTTGTCATAAGAAGATTGCAAATCATGTCTTGGTAAATTGTAACCCTGTTGTGGAATTTTCAGCAATAAAACTTTCAGTGTTTGTGATATGACCATATTTTCAAAGAATGGATTACAAAGAAATAGCACTCTAGATCCATGCAGATTCTCTATACCTGAGAACTATATAGCATATATCTATAGTCATAAAAGTTAATATCAGCCAAGTCTTTTTGTTCTCTTGGATATAAAGATATTTGAATGCAAAAGTTACTGTGTCTAAATTTATCTCCATCTTCTGTGCTAGTCAATTTTCACTCCATGATACAGAGAGATCCTGTGATACTTGTCTTGCACAAGCACCCTGTAGTCATTGCCTTACTTTGACTTTTTTTCTGGATAACTAACGATATATGAGTGTAACATGCTCTTTAACTGTTAGAAAACAGGCTGTTTCAATATTTTAAACTCAGATTGAATATTAAAAGTACAAACATTTGGATCCTGTTCAATTTCAATGCAAGGAACAACATTAAGAAGTGTTGTATTGAAGCTTCAGCTTTATCTGCATTATAGAATGAAACTGTATATAGAAGTAATTTTTTAAATTGTTTTCAAGGGGAAAAAAAAGGATTGTCCAAGTACTTTGGGTTGTGGTTCTTTAATAAAAAGCTACACTATTTGCTGCTTCTAATAATTCTCAAACAGCCTCTTGTCTGTAAGTAAAGACACAGAAAGTATTAACCTGGAAGCAACATCAAACTAATGAGAATTGACATTTTGTGTATACAGCAGATCTAGAATTTTGCATAGTCAAGATGTTGAGAAGCACAATTTCCTTCACTGAATTGATCTTGTTGATGTTAGAAATCTGCTAGCTACATAAATACAAACTTGATTTTAATAGTTCTGTCAATATCATTTTTTTCTTGCATGTGTATAATCCTTATAGTTATTCTGTAAGAAAATAAATAAATAAATATAATCCATCTAATATTTTGTGACATATCCATTGGTATTTGAGCTCTGTAATTCTAAAAAACCCCTTTCTCCTATGTGGCATTCCCTTAGAGTATCTCAGGTTGGGGAGTGAAAAAGCCCCATTATGTGCTCTGTTTCCTGTTCAGTCAATTAGTATACACTCAGGAGGAATTCTTCTGTGACAGACCTACCCATAATTGAATTTCCGTCAGATGAGATGCTCTACTTATACATCCATTGGGAGCAGAAATGAAGACATCAGCCATAAAGCACACAAAGATTTCTCTTCCTTATAACCTCAGTGAAACACCTGCTATTTGTTTTGAGAGTATTGTGCAGATGATTAAAAAACCCAGGGACTGATTTACCTGACTTCTAAGAATACTCAGTCATTGCTCCTGCTGATAATATATGAGGTCAGGCTATCTCATGGCATGAAGATGATAGATTAAGATGTTTTGCCAACTTATGCCATTATCATTGATGTAAGAACCACCTATGTACTATTTCAGCAATTACAAATGTCAAGGCAATTTACAATGAGTTTGGGGCATTGTTAATCAACTTAAACACTCACAAACTGAAAACCATAATTGGTATATCGCTACTGTTTTTCATCTCAGGAGAACTCATTTCTTTGCAAAATTACAAGTCATTTTACATTTCTAAGATGAGAAATACACAGCAGGAAAAATTATTTTAATAGTATTATGTCATTTCCTTTTCTGGATGTAAACTTCATTCTGAACATATCCAAATGGAAAAAAAATTGCTATTAATAAATTATATGAGGGAAAAACAGCATCTAATTGCAACATGTTCCATTCACAGGCCTTCCACTTCTACCCCACACAGACAATGAAGTCAACTGGACAAGCTGACACTGATTCATCCGCATGGTCTTAGAGCAACACAAGATTCCCTTGTGACAAGAGAATCATGGTCTGCTTTTCAGTTCTTTCCTTGCAGCCTCTTTACACAATTATTGCAGTGCAAAAGGGCAATGAACAAGGTTAGAAGATGATCCTTGGTTATAAGGTTATGTGCAATCAAAAGTGAAAAAACCCTAAAATACAATCAATTCAGGTAGCCTCTTTACATGATTCTTGCAGTGCAAAAGGGCAATGAACAAGGTTAGAAGATGATCCTTGGTTATAAGGTTATGTGCAATCAAAAGTGAAAAAAACATAAAATACAGTCAAGTCAGGTAAACTAAATTAAATTTTGAAAGAGCTACTGAATCATTACAACAGGGTATTCAATTAGTTCTCAAAGAGGTAAGTGGTTAACAGATCCATGTACTGGGTCATTTTTCTTGCATAAAAACAAAACAATGGAAAATGACAATGTGTCTTTAATACTTACCATATTGAACAGTTAAAAACTTTCATAGTCTGAAGGATTTTTTCAATTATGGGAAAAGATTTGTTAAAATAAATAGAGCTTTTTAGTTCACTCTCTGAGAAACTCCTATTAAGGACAAATGTTTGAGTCAGAAAATTTCTTAAGCTTCAAAAATAAACTGTATGGCTAAAGGAGATTCTTCAAAATGTACACTGAAAATGTTTGATTCCTCTTCTGTTTTTACAGATGTAAACTGTATTCCATTTAAACTAATAAAAGAAAGTGCAGAAATCAGGCCATACTGCCTAACCACACAGTGCTCTAGTTTGCAATTTATAATCCTTTTTTTATTTTTATTTTTTTGCTCAATAGAGATAATATTTGCAATAGGCCACAGCAGTTAGAATCATAAAGAGATACCCTATATTCAGTGATTGATTGCCCCTTGATTAGATGCTGCTCCAGACTGCATTTGTTCACATCACTTGTTTCTTCCTATTTTCAGGATCCACAATTGCAATCAAAAGTCAGACATAAACAAATAATCACAGTCTACTTCAGCTGAAAGTAGAGTTCTATTTACGCAGAGGGGAGTCACACTCTCTTTTGCAAAGCATATAGAAGGGGGTTTTACCACACACATAAAGAAAAGAATGTGAACCTTTCACTCTTCTTTCTGACTGAGTGCCACAAAGTCTGCAGAGGGATGTTAGATCAGGTGCAGAGTGTGATCCCTGCCTTATCAACTCCCATCTTAGCTCTATAAATTGTGCTTTGTGCTTGTTCCTAAGGAAACATTCTCAGGCTCAGGTATCACCTGCTTTTAACATTACTCCAGGGTGGTCTTTCAGGCTGATCTGAGCCTAATCTTAGACAATACAAGATGCCATGCCTAATCTAACATTACTACACAAACCAAACACTATAAGCTATCATGAAAATCGTCTTCTTAAAGGAATGGCCTTTTAATTTTTAGGACATTTCAAATTGCTCTAAACTAATGTCGTGGTTTAACCACAGATGGCAACAAAGTACCATGCAGCCACATGCTCACTTTCCCTGCTTACTGTCCCCCAGGTAGGGAAGAAAATTGAAAGGAAAGGTAAACCTTGTGGGTTGATATAAGAACTGTTTAATAATTGAAACAAAATATAGTAATTCTAATAATAATAAGGAGAGGGAGAGTAACTGAACACAAGAAAAACAAGTGATGCACAATACAACTGCTGACCACCTGCTTGCCAAGATCCAGCCTGTCTCCAAGCCATGATCAACCCCACTTCCATTTAAGTCCCACTGTATACACAGGGCATGATGTTCTATGATATGGAATGCCCCTTTTTCCAGTTTGGGTCAGCTGCTCTGGCCACACTCCCTCACAGCTTTTTGTGCAGCTCCTTACTTGCAATGAACATGATACACTGAAAAGCCCTTGGCTGGGAGGAAGCATTGCCTAGCAACAACGAAAACATCAGTGTATTATTCTCACACCAAATCACATTATTCTCACACTGAATCCCAAAACCATAGCACTGTACTATATACTAAGAAGAAAATTAATTTTGTTCCCAGACAAAACCAGAGCAACTAGTACTAGTCCAAAATAAAAATAAAGGTGCTGCAAATCTGCTGTATAATTTCTCAGTATGACTTTAATACCTTTGCTTATGGGTAAAATAGAATGTGTTTTAGGTTATGAGCATTTATTTAATTGACACATTTTATTTTCTACATGTTCTTGAATAACTGTCAAAAACAGACTACACTTTTGCTATGGAATTAATCATCATCAAACACTAAACCAGAAGAACATAAAGTAACTTGTCAAATATTAACAAGCTCTATAGATTTAGCAGGCATTACCACAGAATTATTGAGTAGGCCGTCTTTAATGTCCACATGTCAGTATAAATGTATTCAAATTCCTGTGTGCAATCTATGATTGATTAATTTAAAAAATTTATTCAATCCACTAAAGTAGCTTGCTCAGAAGATTGCCAGAAATTAGATAGCTGACAAATGAGTTAAGAATTAACTTGTTCATTGAATGTGCTGAAATAAATATGAAATTGTCATGCTCATAAAATCCATTAACTTTAGTATATAGCATAGTTAATCATGGAGCACTTCCAAGATTGCCCATTGTGTGGGCCCTGTCCAGCGAAAGAAATAAGATGAAACATCTCTGCTTTTACCTGCAGGTTTTCAGACTGTGCCCACATTCTGAAGGTAATCAGACTTTTCAGTAGCACATATAACATAGTCTACCAGCAATCATGTTAAAAATGTGCTCTAAGGCAATTATGTTACTTACCTACAGATTACTGTTACATTTCCCAGGCTGCCGATCATCCTTTCTTGGTCAAACACACTCCCACTTTGCTGAAAAGTTGCCAATTCACCACTACAAAGGACCCCTGATAAAGACTGAATATCAGGGCCTACATGGAGAAAATGCCATTACCCTGGTCTACAAACTGCCCCAATTAAGCCGTAAAGGAGAATGGACCTATAAGCATAAAAGTGAGAGCTGACACCAGGCTGCCGATCATCCTTTCTTGGTCAAACACACTCCCACTTTGCTGAAAAGTTGCCAATTCACCACTACAAAGGACCCCTGATAAAGACTGAATATCAGGGCCTACATGGAGAAAATGCCATTACCCTGGTCTACAAACTGCCCCAATTAAGCCGTAAAGGAGAATGGACCTATAAGCATAAAAGTGAGAGCTGACACCACCAGCTGTGGGAGAATGGACCTGTAAGCATAAAAGTGAGAGCTGACACCGGTCCCCCAGCTGTGAGATCTCCTGCTCTCTGAAAAAGATGGATTAACAGGACACCACTGGATCCATGGTGGTGGTAGCCCTTGCTTTTTATAATATTCTTTGCATTTTCCCCTCTTTTCTTCTGTCCCCCTTTTCTATCTCTCTCTTCAATGCTAATAGAGTGAGCTATAGTTTTGGTTACCAACATCTGACTTTGTGTCATAATCTCACTCTGGGTATATTCAATCCTAAATCCCCTCTGCTTTTGTGGATTGGGACAGTGTCTTCACACACTGTACTCAGTAAAGAAATCAAAAGACAAAGGTTTAGCTTGATATTACAGTAAGAAGACAGGGTGGCCACAGAGATTAATACAGTGGGTGCCATTTTAATGTCATTAAATCAATTCTTTACAAATCAATCCTCCACAAATCAATTCTCATTGAAATTACATTCAGCTGGTCTCCTGTTCACTCTGATCTGAGCAATAATCTGATTTGCTGCTATTCTCAGTGACCCCTGGGACAATAATGCTTCCTCTGTTTGTTCCACACATCTCTTGATAGTAATGAGTTTTCTTATGCATGTGCACTTTAATAACCCATGGTTAATAAGGCAGTCACTTGTTTATTAAAGGCAATCATATTTGCTCCTGTCACTTGATGTGACATATTTCAAGACAGAAATTTTTTTCTGAGAGTAGGTAGAATTTTGATATGTTCAAAAGTTCTGAGTCAAGTATACCACGTTTCCCAGTTTTGGTTCATCAAAGCTACAGGGAAGGAGCCAAGTTGTATTGGTTTTGTTTCTCCAGATCCAGAAGACTATCTTTTTAAGACTGTACTTTTTAGGTTAGCAAATAGACAACTGCATTGAGACAGAGAGAGCAAACACAGGTCAGTATTTTATGGGACATGACAGATTATCTCTGTGTTTTTCTGGTATATGGATAAGAGGCAAACATTTACATTATAGCTCATATGCATGTTGAGGGCAACTACATATAAACATTTGACGTCAACAATTTTTTTTTAAAACAGATCTCCTGCCCTATGAATCTTGAAAAAAAAAGCAATTTCTGTGTCAGCCTATAATTGTGTTAATTGATTTTAAACATGTTAATATTTTTCTATCTGGGTTCCCTTTAATAATAATTATTATTTCACAGTTTCCTACCTTAAGTTGTCAACCTGATAAAATAGCCTCAGGAAACAAGTGGTCATTAATGCAAACAATTCTTTTCCTCAGAGTGACATGAGAAATCATAAGTGAACCAACACCTTTTGTTGTATGAAAGTTAGTCCCTCTCCATGTGAGGTAATGTTTAGTAAAGCACAATTAATACTTAGTTTTAGTAAATTACTTTTGCTAATATGCTAGCTCAGTTCACCTGGACACTGGATCAGCTATACTGAAACAGTTTCCACAGTCCCTAAGGCAGAAAAACATGAAAAGGACACCTTATTTCATATGACTGGATCACAGATCAGGGTAATCCTTGCGCAGAAAGAACAAAGATTTTTCTTCCTTTTCTCTTTCTCTTTAATGTCTTGCATGGAACAATTCAGAATTCGATCCTTATTCCTAGCTATAAAGCACTATATGCATACTGAGAAGCAATAAAATATTATCTTTGTTGACTTAAGCAGTTATATAATAACAAGTATATTTCTAACAGTTAAAAACCTAACTTATTATTCAAATATGTATAAGAAAATGCTTAGACTCCCTAATCTTAAATTTGCAAGTCTGCTTGGGCCTTTAATGAAACCATTAGGCAGTTAGACAGAGAAAATAAAATATTTAACCTATAAAACCATCATGTTCCTCTGACTCATTTAAAGAGCAAAATGAAAACTTAATTTTTTAAAATAACAGGAACATGCTCCCATACATATAGAAACTATGTAGCAAAATATAATATTTTCCTGTATTTCAGGATTTTATTATAAAACCACTAATTTTATTAAAAGCCACCACTTCCTCCTGCTTTTCTCCTGAAAGACACAGTAGAACTGAAACAGTATGTCCACAATGGGAATTACTCAAGCAAAATTCCATCTGAGATCATTCTGATTTGTCCATAAAATAAAAATTTAAAAAAAAACCTGCCTGACTTGGAAGTCCTGAGAAGAAAGTGAACAGATATTTCAGAGTTTTTGGCATGTGCATTATATCTGTCCATGTAATAGAAAGCACCATGGAAATTTAAGTCCAAATCTAAGTCCAAAACTACAAAATAAACCAATTAGTTTTGTCCCTGTGTAATTTCTCCTTTTCACTGAGCCTTGTAAGGGGGCCAAATAGATTTAATGATCCATCTTCAAGGCTGTATTTTGCAGATCATCTTACAGTATCAGGGTTGAGTCTCTGATAAAAGGTTTCTTCTATTGTGTAGCAAATGACACTCGTATTTCATTGCCAATCAAAATATTGATCAGTGACAAAGTAAGACATTATTACTGCACAGAAAGAAGGAGAAATAATTTTTTACACTAAACCTTTAGGCCCTTCATAATTTTAGCAATGTGTTTTTTCTTTATATATTAATATCATATACATATAATTTGCAACATTCAGTAAATGTAATAGCACAAGTCTCTAAACCTATTTAACTTAAGGGTGTCATTTACAGAATTGTCATGGAAATTATTTTTTACTAATTCCAGAACAAAAAAAACAGTACAAAACACTGTATTCATGGTGAGAGCTCAGAGAATATTCTGTTCCATGTGGATCATAAGAGATCACATCCCAGCCTACATTAGCATAACCTAAAAGGAATTTGTATACTGCCCAAAACACCCACCCAAAATCAATAGAATTCAAGCCTAAATAATCATGCATATCTTTATTATATAACGTTTGGTCAGAATTAAATTTTCTCTCACAGCAGAGCAGAACACAAGCTATATTGATAACTCATTATAAACACAGTGAACCAGTGATTCTTTCTTTGCTTTTATATAAATAAATTGCTATACTGCTCCTGTATCCTTATTGCTGCTTGACAAAAAGGCTTCAGCTTGGAAGGGCACTTTTAATATGTGCTTGTCTGCAAACAGTCATCAATCACTGGAAATATGAGCATAAAGGACACTCTAATAAATGACAAATAAACACCACCATGAGCCAAGCTCTGACCTTCTTCCTCGGTTTTCACTAAGCCTCTATTTAGGCAGACCTCTTGTAAACACAGTGGAATTTAGAAAAGAATCATTACCTGCAACTCAGTGTGTGGTTTAGCCCTCAGTGTCTGCAGGACAGTAATACTTATGTTTCTTTATTCCTCAAATCAGAGAATAGTTGGTAGGACTCACTAGCTTATGTGTCCTTGTGTCGTGGTTTAACCCCAGCCAGCAGCCAAGCCCCACGCAGCCTCTCACTCACTCCCCCACCAACGGGATGGGGGAGCGGATCAGAAGGGAAAAAGCTACAAAAACTCATGGGTTGAGATAAAGACAGTTTAATAGAGAAAGCAAAAGCTGCACACACAAGCAAAGCAAAACAAGGAATGAATTCACTGCTTCCCACAGACAGGAGGTGTTCAGCCATCTCCAGGAGAGCAGGGCCCATCACGCGTAACGGTTCCTTGGGAAGACAGACGCCATCACTCCAGATGTCCCCCCTTCCTCCTTCTTCCTCCCACCTTATATACTGACCATGATGTCATATGCTATGGAATATCCCTTTGGTCAGTTTGGGTCACCTGTCCC
>NW_008658616.1:171750-189150 GCF_000695815.1 Acanthisitta chloris | reverse complement strand
GGAAAGCAGCGAAGGCCTTGGCTCTGTGTAAGCTCTGCTCAGCAATAACATCTCTGCATTATCAACCCTGTGTTCTGCACAAAACCCAAATATAGCCCCATACTAGCCTCTATGAAGAAAGTTAACTCTACTTCAGCTCAAACCAGCACACCTTGTCATATTAAAGGGGGGTTTCCTTGAACCCTTGGTGTTTGATTGGTCTGTTAACACCTGAGGAAAGCTGAGACCCTTGCACCCAACCAGTCTGTCAGTGTCCTGTTGTGGGGACTCGACTGAACAGCCTGCTGTATCAGAGAGCAGTTCAACTGACTTGTTCAGGGGCAGACATCAACAGTGTATTGTAGACAAATCCTTTATCACAATTTTAAGAAAGAGACTCACTTCTGGATCTCTCCACTCTTAGTCAAGCATGTCATCCACTGCCAGCAGCTACTCAACTTCTTAAGGACTCACCCTAAACAGTTTATGGAATAATGTACTTTATTAATAAACACACTGACAGTAGAAAGTTGTGACAGATTAAGGGTCAGAGATTGACAGTGATAGCAACTGACTGCAAAGACAAATTTAAAGCAGTTTACAGACAAGCTCTAATCACTATTGAAATCTGGTTCAAGATAATCCGTTGGTGCATATTGGAATCTTCCCTAACTTCTCCCCATCCCTAACTCACTTTTATACTGTGTCTTTGCATTTAGATGGAGATTGAGTGACTGTAGTCACACATACTTTTGTTACTGATTGGTGTAAAATTCTCTTGCTTCACTCAAACATATAGGCAATAAAGTATAGAGTGCATATTCAGTGAGGGATCATTGTACCTCAAAGGTAGATAACTTTGGGATGGAGGTGTGCCTTAGTATAACAATTAGATTATAATGAACCAGTTTCATCCAAGGAGAGTGATTTTGACTCAGCTGCTGGTTTAGCATCTCCTATCTCCCTTGGCTGACAGATGCTATGTAGTTTATCAGATACATGGCACCATCGAGTTCCCACCCATGCAAGGATTTCAATAGAGCATGGTCACCAGTGTCTCCACTCTACTCCACCTCCACTTTATGCCTCTTAGCATGCACTTAAGATTGCAAGCTTTCTGTGTGGTGAATCATCCTGGAATAGATTTCATGCATGCCAACCACAGTCTATCCAGGATATAGCAACTGCATTTATCCTATTAGTACCTCACTGTTATAACTTCTGTTAGAATATGAATATTATTTCCAAGTTTTCTTTCATTTTACTTTCAGTTTTCTTCCCACAGTCCTTTTTTTTTTTTTTGTTCAGATTTTCTATATTAAATAAAGTTACACTTTCTCCAGAATGTTACACATTTTAGTATGAGAGCCATCACATTTTCAGCAAATGCATTGTCCCCATCATTTATGCTGGTAACTACAATGGTCCATAAGTCACTTTCAGCTTTGCTACAACCTTGATTCTGCGAAGCTGCAGGGTCAAGTGCAGTACTTCCCACTGCATTTATGAAAGGGCTGGATCCTATAGGTCTGCTGCTAGACCCACAAAAGTTACCTGCTAATAACAATGGATCCAAGAGGTAATGGGATTTGTCACTCACCGAGAGTATCACATATAGGTTCACTCCTGGCGTGCGTAGCCAGATGATACAGGTGGCAAAAAATAACAGTGAATCCTTTCCCAAATCAACAGAGGTGGGTATATGTCTTCAAGAATACTCTGGTTAACCTATCCAAGTGAAACACAAGATTTATATGGACATATCTGCTGGTCACTGGCTGCTGACTGCAGACTGAAGGCTGCAAACACCCCTGACCTTGAGATGGTGCCTAAATGCAGATCTTCTTAAGCTCATGTTGTCAGCTGTTCCCAGGGGAATTTCTCTACTGGAATTGTCCCAACCTGCAGAAATAATTTTAGGAGTACTGCAAGAAGGATTTGAGTCTCAGATTCCAGCATCCTACATTCAGAGCTCTGAGGTATATATTACCCCACTTGGGCCTAAATACTGTTTCATTAATTGTACAACTCTAAAAACAGTGCCAACAGAAAAAGTCAAAAGATTTTCACAAAAATATCTGAGACTTTGGTGATTTAGCAATGTAGGATTGTTGGAAATAGGTGCACATATGGAATAACATGGTTTTGAACCAGAACAGGCAAAACAAGAGATCTCTATTATTGAGTGGTTAATTTTTTTGAATACTGTTCCTCTCCCATCTTTATTAAAACATCTAAGTTTTGTGATTTTTCCCCTTGTATCTTGTTCTGTCAAGTTCATTTCCTTCATTGAACATCTTATTCTTTTGAATTTCTGTCTGGGATTCCTCATATCCCCTCTGTGCTGTGCAGCAGTGGAGAGAACCTCATTTAAGGCAATGGTTCCTATTAAACAAAAAAGAAACCTGAAATAATAGCAGAATGTTCAAGCTCTCCACAGTTAAGCATCACTCTAACAACGATGCATAAGCCATTCATTTCTGTAAAATGTTTGCATCTTTGGCTCCTTCCAACTTCAGTGAGTAGTACAGGAGTTCAGCCTTGTACCAGATAAGCTACCGAATTCCTATTTTTTTCAGAAACCATATTCAAATTCTTCAGTCACTTTTAAGGCATTTGGGAAGCAACCTGCATTTTAAAGTTCAAAGATGGAACAAATCTGACCCTTTGTACACAGCAGTTTTGGCACAACAATGGATTGAAATAATTTTTTTGTAGCTTTATTGTAACAAAATCTACCAGATAACAAAGTTATATGAATATTGTTTCTGCCACATCTTTCTTATACCAGACATACATCCAATACAAAAAATCTGCTACAAGTCCAACCTACACTGTACCAGTACGTTTTCTTTATTTCCTTCTGTTATTGCTCTCACTACTGAACAGGTCAGTTACATACTTCACCTCATTGAATCAGCTGCAAGACTGTTAAAATCTATAAAGCACCGCTTGGCTCCCTTTCTGTCAAAACTGCTAAGTCACATTTGTCCAAGTTCTAAAAGAGATTATTCATAGCAAATGTATTGATCTGTTCATAACCATTTGAACTGAAAGACTGCTCCATAAAAGGAACCTCTGATGTCTGGAGATTTATAACTCCACAGTAATGAGATGCATGGACTGCATGAGAGATGTCAATGTTTTTTTATGAACCCATTATTTGAAGCTCCTGTACATTAAAGTGGTATGTAGAATCAAATGAAATGACTTCATTTTATTTGCCTTACTTAAAACTTTCCACTTATCTGTGTGACTGGGAGATTGAAATCATGGATTTCCTTACACATCCCCCAATAGAAAGCCACTAGCACAGCCAGCATCTTCCTGCTTTAGCTGAAAAAAACCATATTTGGCATGTCTATATATTGCAGAGCCTATTTTCGGCTAAAGTATTTTAGAAAAATCTCTTGCCAGGTTTGGTGCTAAAGTATTTTAGAAAAATCTCTTGCAAGGTTTGGCATCTTTATACATCTCTGTGTATTTTGCATATAATTTCTTGGAATAGTCAGATATTATATTTACAACCTTGTGACATGTATTTTGAAATCCATATATAAAGATGAAGTGGTCAGAAAACTTCCATTCTTTCTATTAGTTTATTTGCAGAAGTAACCACCTGAACAATGTCAGCAGCCCCTACAAATTGTAACTCTTTATTTACTGAGAGGGCACAGTTAAAGCCCCTCCAGCCTCTGCCAACCCCCTACAGGAAGATGGGGCAAACAGGAATCCTTCTGAATCAGCAGTTTCATCTCCAACCCACACATTGTCAATAGCATTTGGGGCAAGATCTCAGAAACAGATCATGTCCCAGTGGTTTATGAGGTTAAGCTATGTATAAATGCTTGTATGATGGACTGATGCTGAAAGAATCTGTTCTGTGCCAACATATATAGTGCCTGAAGATGGAGGGTGGAGGAGGGGAATGTTCTTAGAGGAAAGGATATGGAAACACTCCTCACAACAGCAGCAAATCCCTGCATGCCCTGATCATCGTGGGAGTCCTAGAGATGCATAACCATTTGGGGCTTAGCAGTTGAAATTTTTAACCCTGGTAACTGAGATCACTTCAATGCATACCTGAACATATTCTCCTCTGTTTGATTTTGGGATGTCAGACTCGATCTGTATTAAATCTAATACACATTTAATTTGACCCAGTGAATTTTATATCTAAAAATTTTTAGAAGAGAAATCACAGGCTTCCAAATGAAGACTTTGCATCCAATTGCAATGAACGAAAATGTTGTTTTAATCTCACCTCATCTAACAACCTAACAGCTCAAACTCCACTGCAAACTAGAACTGTGATTTAAATGAAGAAAAATTTGGATCTGGGAAACATCCACAGCTGTTTCACTGAGAAGAAATGAAAAATGCAAAAGAGAAGAGAAAAAAGAAGAGAGGTGGCATTCAGTGGGAAATTATTATTGTGCAATCCTTGCTTCTACTTCTTTCCATGTTTCCCAGCTTGATATCTCCAGAAATTATTTCTGATAGCACAGGCTGGTGGACAATTTCTTAGATGTCATTAGATTCAGATACTACTTTTTTTGCTATGAAGAGTATTATTTTGAAGAGGTTTTGGTTTAGCACTGTATACTGCAAGCTAAGTGATGTATATTTCAAAGATTTGTATGGTTCTTGTATATTTGCTTGTTGAAATGTTCCATATATCTCAAGATTATTCCTCTTTTGTGCATATTTATTGAAAAAAAAGCCCAAAGAGAAATTACCTTAGAGTTAAAAGGAAGTCTTTAATAGTCCCAGGATAAGTGGCATTTGGTTTACATGTTCTTTGCTTCAGTTATTCTGCCCAACATCCATTCTATGTACATATAATGAAAAATAGAAGACCAAGGAGTAGAGAAGACTTAAGAAAATAATTTATAAAACCTACCAAAGGAATGATCCAAGACAGCAATCAGTGAAAAGAGAAATATACCTTCTTATTAATTTCTCTCTCTTGCTTACCCTTCCTTTTCCTTCTTTCATTCTGTTTTTATTTATTTACCCCTTAATGACTGATCTTTTTTGTCTAAAAAGCTAAATCATATCCATCCTCCATCTTGCACATTAGCTCTACTGAAGAAATCATCTGCAAAACTGAATAACTACCAGATTCAACAGAGCTATTAAAGAATATACCACCGTTTCACATGCATAAATGTATCAGGAGTTAGGTTTTCAGACCTTGAGTTTAATTTACTCTTAGTGTCTAGTCTGTGAGATTCCTGAAAGAGCAAGAGCATGAATGTTTTTCCAATGATGGCAGGTTTTCCATGTAGCACCTCACCATTCTGCAGCTCTTGCAATGGTTCCACCTTCAAGTCTGCCAGACAGGCTTGACATTCTGAATGCAGCATGTATCTTGCCTGCCAGAAGTCAAGATTATACTTTAATCACAGCTCCTAAGCTTCTTCACTTTCCCCATTCTTCTCTCTTCCATGATATATTTCTTCACTGAGTGTCTTTAAACATCTGATTATCATTTATGAGGATTCTGGTGCTACAAAGAAGTTATTCAACCATAACTGATCAACACTGGCATAGTCAGAAGGGAAACTAAGTTATTGCAGTTGCGTATTATTATGTGTTAGCCAAAATGACTGCACCTCTTCTCTGATTTTATGACCTTGTAGGTACAATAGCTAGAAAAATTGATATGCTTACTCTGGAAAGGTGGCAATACGATTTAAGAAGCTCATTCAAAGAGTTGTTTTGTTACAAAAAGCTCATGAGTTACAGTAGGTCCAAGGTAAAATGTTATCAGCAACTCCAGTGAATAGTAGGCCAAATTCCTGATATATCAATATGTGGGGAGCTCTAATGCTGCAGTGACAGCTTTACAGCTGCCTACAGACAGCCTGTGACTTTTCAGAATGTTCCTATCTTCACAGCCCCATCATCCATGCAATGATCACACCTTGTTTTCTTGTGAATTTAGACTGAAATGGGAAAGGAGAAAACTAGACCATGATTGTTGGCAAATGCAGCCAGTAAAAGTATCAGAGGGTTGGGAGGTTTTGTTTGTGGGTTGTTTTCTATATTTTTGGTCTCATAAAATGTCTCAGAATAGTTCCAGTATTGCCAACTTGGATGTATTTGCTGAAACATTTATGAGATTTATTAATTGAGCTTCTGGCCTTTAACATTCATTTTTCCAAACAAAACAAAGTGGTATTTTACAGGAAGCAAGTGCAAAAGTGGAAAGGGCCATCTTGCAAAGATTTCTCCTGCAGTGCTTTTCTTTCCGTTCCTTTCCCTTTCTAGCCCACACCCAGCTGTGCTTTGAAAGGAGAAACCAAGAAGAATTTGAAAATTGCAGTCAAAATGGGTAAAAAATACTTTCATTTCTGCCTTTGATATAGTATAAACATTTGTTAGACCCTGTCACCATCTCCTCCTCTGCAGAAAAGGTAAGAAATAACTCATTGCCTTTGTCATGGCTTCTTCTCAGGCACAGGAGTCCTACCTTCTCATAGAGACAATCATCATCATTCATGCTGTCTGATAGAGGAATCAGCTGGTCTGAAACCAGCACATAAATCATTTTTCCATCTTCCCTCAGCCTTGCATGGATGGCTAGCAAATAGCCTGGATCTCTACAACCACCCAGACAAAACTAACTGGTCAGAAAGAAATTATCTATCTGTGTGGTACTAACAGCAGATTTCCTCTTGAGACATGAAGGAAGAGATAAGAGTAAAGCCAAATTAAAGAGGTTTCCCTGTAGATCAATTTGCTTTCCTAAGATACTTGGACATGAATGAAAATTGTTTGCTTAGATTTTAGGCTATACAGTCCTGTAACCCAGCAAATGCATTATTGTCATAGCTAAGAAGAGGCCACATGCTCTGTACTGGCTGTACAAGGCCCCAGGGCTAGGTCTTGTCTTAGCTTTGTAATTTAAATGCAACAAATTGGTGGTGAATGTCAACTGCCAGTATTTTTCACATGGTAGTTTTGTGTGACGCCCTGCTAGGGATGCTTTTGGGGGGTACCAGCCTACTGCCATTTCACACAGACAGAACATGTTCTTACTGTACTATCAAGAACATCACTTAAAGTACCTTACCTCTGAGCAACCTAGGCTGTTAAAATTTAATGTAATGAATCAGTGGAGAATGTAGACAACATGGGCTCTGGTTTGGGTATAATAACAAAGAAGACTGAGAGACAGTTTCATTAGATTTTCCCAAAACTCACTAATATTGTCTGTCTCCTACAGTATTCATATAAATCCAGACCCAAACCAGAGTTCTGATACACCTCAGAATGCATAAAAACATCTAATTAATTACAGGGCCTGATAACTTTCAAGATGTGCACTCTCAGCAGCAAGGGAGGGCAGCTCTGTGAGGGAAGGTTGTCACTCACTACCCTCCCTGTCATTTGCACTCTGCCCTAATGAGAAGGGCAGAGTAGATCTGGTGATGACAACCAGAAGTGGCCGCAGCCCAGGAGGAAAGATGGAGGTCCTGGTTCAAGTCAAGGAGCCAGTTCAGAAAGAATGGACAGGTTAGGCCAGGGAGATGAAAGGCTCCTGGCACAGGCATAGGCACAGCTGCGATGTAGCTCAGGCAGGATTCAAGGATGTAAATCATGCACATCTGGCCTCAGTCCTTTTCACTGCCCCTGAGTTTTCCCAGTAACTGAATCCAAAGTTACATGGTTGCACCATAGGCAACCTGATCATGAGCGTCAATAACCAAGCCCTTTGAAGAGGATTACACTGAGAGGCACTTCACTTTGTCCTCAGTGAAGAAATCCACAAAAATCATCCTTCTAGGACTATGATGATGGAAAACATGACTTTCTTTGTTTTCCCATGCATTTCTTCTTTCATTACTGAGTTTCTCCATCTACCTAGCCATAAAAAGATCACCACAGAAAATGTGCCATTAATTAGAACGACTCACCTCACTATACAAATAAAATGGAAGCATTGATGTCAAAGAACACCTTTGATAGCAAAAGCTAAGCAAAACACCCTGGAAATTTTTATTATATTATCAGCATACAGACCAGCATATATTGTCACAGAAACTTCAGGAGTAACAACCCATTGGCATCTTGCTTGCGAGAAGTAATGTTTCTTACTATACAGCAGAATAACCAACAGCTATGAAGTATTCATCAAAAAGTTGAAAAGTTGGGCTTAGCTTGATTAAACCCCTAAATATGATTTTTTTCAGCCCAAGCTCATGCAAAGCTCTAGAGTCAGCAAAATTTGGCAGAAAAATGCACAGCAGTTTTCAAATTCTGGCTGGTTCCCAAGATTGCAGAAATATGCAAAAAATGCCAAATTGGACATGCTAGGTAAGAAAAGGGAAATTCTCCATTTCAGAACCTGAAAATGTCTAGCTTTAGTATGGATAGAAATGTTTATGTAAGGGAGTGATTTCATTTGAACAAATTTTGTCAGTCTTGCTGTGTTCAAGTATGAATTTGCATGTATGAAAGAAGACAGCAAGAATCAGTGTGTCAGCACGAAAACTCAGGGAAAGCATTGGAGAAGTAATCTAAGTTGTGCATACATTGTTAATTAAATAAGAAAAAATAAAATGATACAATAAAATGATCTTTAACAGCACTTCTCATGCTAGTTTCAAGGGGTTTGAGAATTTTATTGTTTCCTAAATGTTTCCATGCTCAAGAAAGACTGCAACTTTAGAAAACATCTGTTCAACAACTTTAAAATCAGGCTTACATTGAAGTCCTCAAATAGCATTACAAAAAATTGATTGAATTTTCCCTGACATCTAAGGTCATTTTAAATTTATTTAATAATGTACTTGATAACGTACTTTAAAATCATCCACATAAAGTCACAAAATTACATGACCCTTCAACAACATAGGCTGCTAAAGTTATGAATACTGTCTATGAAACCCAAACCTAATGCTTAGTGTTGAGGAAAGTTCAACATGTTTCTTATCTTCGGCATTCAAAGATGACTAGGTTACCTACCAGATGTATAATCCTAGACAGCGACTGCAATTCACAGTTTCATTCATCAGTTAAATCAGACCTTTCAAACAGTAGGAGAAAGTCACTCTGAACAGGAGGTCACCCTTGCAGAGCTAGTCCAAGACTGTTGCATGAGGAAATGAGGACTTCTTATATCTGAAAAATGACAGACATCTGGAGTCACTGAATTTTATTATTTTGCCCTTCCTTAGAAAAACTTGGCAAAAAAATGACATTTAACTCTGTCTCTTAGGAATCTTTTAGAGTCTAATAATACTTAGCAAAAGTTTCAGAGCAGCACATGTAAAATAAGACAAAGAAAAAATGCAAAAAAGAGAACACAAAAGGGAAAAGCACTTTAGAATGCGTATAGAATACAGTGCTCAGTAGCCTAAAGGAAAATCAAAGAAACAAGCAGAAAATATCCATCTTCCCTATTATTTTTATAATGGTGTCAAGACAAAAATCACGACTCTCTAATTTAAACCCCGAGGAACAAGATAAAGCTTTAAAAATGACACATTTTTTTAAAGGAGTTTAATTCTTTTTTCTATTTTAACCTACTCCAGACAGACTGAAAAATATTCTGATGGGACTGTGATTGAAGAGATTCAGCTGCTTTGGAGAGCAGTTGTCTTTTCTGTGCCTTGTTCATCTGAAGGCCAGTACAATGACCCTTTGATTGAAGTTCTTACATGCTTCAATACTGATAATAGACTGAAAATGCAAATAAAATAAAATTGTCCAATGTCATCTCCTCATATAAAATTTGACAGTAGATTGAATGGAATGTCCAATATTTTTGTGCTGGTTTTATAGTACAAGTAATACATTGAGGGATTTTGGAACGTATTTATAGTCTTGAGGTTTTTCTTCACCAATACTTTTTAATCTGTATGTTTACTGGTGTTTCTACTATTTTCCAGGAAAGGCCTGAGTCTTACTTCATTTTATGTGACTCTGGATTTTCCTTTTCTATCTCACTGCGAATGTCCAATATTTTTGTGCTGGTTTTATAGTACAAGTAATACATTGAGGGATTTTGGAACGTATTTATAGTCTTGAGGTTTTTCTTCACCAATACTTTTTAATCTGTATGTTTACTGGTGTTTCTACTATTTTCCAGGAAAGGCCTGAGTCTTACTTCATTTTATGTGACTCTGGATTTTCCTTTTCTATCTCACTGCCTTCTGAAGCCTACACTATCCACAGTTTTCTTCAGTCTTCCTTGTTTCAACATAAGAGTAAGACTTATCCTTACAGTTATGAATAACATTATGGTAATATAAAAAGTATTGTCCCATCCCCTGGCAGGATCCCAAAACTCAGCTTTCACTGGAACAATACACAATTCAATCCAAACTCTATTTCCAAACTGGAGTTATCCTTCTCTCCTTTCTTTTTTTCAGTATCCATAACATTGAGATGTCACACCTCCCCTTACTTTTATGACTGAGGGGAAAATGTTCCTCCTGGAAGTCTTAGCTACTCAAATCATCAGGCTTTTTCACCCAACTTTCTACCCTTGAATTTGGCCTCCTCTTTCCATCTAATTGTCCAGAATTTATGGGTTTTGGGCAGCTCAAGCAAATCAGTCCCCAGGCTGCTCTGAAGCCAGCCAAGCTCCACGAATCCCACCTACATATTTAAAGTTTCATACAACAAAGGGGGAAAGGAGGGCAGAGTGGAGCTGACAGGTTAGCAGGGCTTCCCTTTATGATTCCTCAGGGGAAGAAAAGTAACACTCTAATGATTTAAACAGCCTGATGTGTGTTGTCAAGCCCATAAGTCAGTACCAAAGAATTATATGCAATATACCCCATAGCAGCTAAAAAATGCATTTGCCATAATGCAATACTGTGTTATTCACTTAATATGCTCCAGAAATCTAGACCAGGCCCTTTAGTAGGTGACAAAAAAAAGCTCTGGAGACTGGTTATTGCTATGTACTGTACCTTGTAGAATAGCTCTATACTAGTAATCTACCTGAGAAAAATCTCCTTTGCAGATACTCCTTTTCTCTGGTCTCAGAAACCTAATTTCCGCAATATCAAGGCATTTTAGAATGCAGTTAATTTTCACAAAAAGCAAAACAAATGCTTCTAATTTAAGGAGCCTCCAGTGTTAAACCTGAAATGAATTGGAATGAAATGCTTATCTCAGACAAAAATGGTAATCAAAATGACATTGTCTTAGTTAGAATTTAAAAGCAATACAATATATGCATATTTTACTGAGGTTTCTTAATGTCATCAGAAACATTTTTAATCTCTTGGTAGAGATAACTTTACGTATCTCCATCCACCTGTTGTGGTTTAGCCCCTGCTGGTAACAAAGGAGCATTTATGTTGAGGTAAGAAGAGTTTAATAATTGAAAAAGCTCAACTATTTTAGTAATATAATTGCAATGAAAATGAGAGAGAGAAAAGAATAAAACCCAAGAAAAACAAGTGATGCACAATACAATTGTTCACCACCTGCTGACCTAGCCAGTCTCCAAGCAGTGATTGGCCCCTGCCAAACAGCTTCCCCAGTTTGTATACTGAGCATGGCATCCTGTGGTCTGGAATATCACTTTGGCCAGTTCCGATCAGCTGATCTAGCCATGCTCCCTCTTGGCTTCTTGCACACCTGCTCACTGGCAGAACATGAAACACTGAAAAGTCCTTGACTTGGAGTAAGCATGACTTAGGAACAACCAAGGCATCAGTATCTTATCAGCATTATTCTCATACTAAATCCAAAACATAGCACTGTACCAGGTACTAGGAAGTAAGAAGAAAGATACTAGGTAGAAGAAAATTAACTCTATCCCAGCCAAAACCAGGACACCATCTAAAGTTATCACTGTTCTCTCTGCTGCACAAGACATGTTAAGGAGACAGGAAATTGATTCCTCCCCGTTTCAAGGAGATCTGGCATAAACACAGTCCCCAATTCAGGGATGCAGTGATCTATGCTAGTGGTGCCCGATTAGGTGCATCCATGCCAGTGCACTGCACATCAGCAAGCTGTGACTGTGTCTCACTGCTGATGTCTGCAGAAGACACCTACTACATCAATGTGATATTTGCTTCCTGGTCAGTGGGCCTGTTGCCACCCAGCACTCACTCTGGTGCAATCCTCCGATGACCAGATGTCTTTTCCTACCAAAGACCTAGGAAGCTGCTTAGGATTTGCTGTAAAGCTCAGCTGAATTTGGTTCTGACCTGAACAGGACTATTCTTCATCCTCAAGTGAATCACCATGTCAGCAGAGGATGTGAGCCAAGGTTTAAGTTTGGCCCTAAGCTTTCCAGGTTTTCTGAAATCAAATCTGAGCTAGCAGGAGATGCAAATCAGTAGTAATATTTTCCATGTAACTGGCTATTATTCCTGTCACTTAGCCAAGCAGAGAAGCTGAGGATCACTACATTTTAATATAGGCTCTCTTAACTTTCAGTGTTATTAAGACCTTGTGAGTTACTCCTGGTAATGATTCCAAATGGGAGGAAAAGTAAGGCAGATAATAGACCCTGCAGGCATAGAAGAGATTTTATTATTCCTGGGAGATATTATACAGAAATATCAGATGGGATACCTACTGAAAAGTGCTGGAAACCGTGTCTTTATGTAAAAGTGAGCAATGCTTAAAATAAATTAATTAAACTAACATTTATTTTAATAAAAGTCAGAGAAATTGGAGAGTGCGATGATTCTATCTGATATTTGATCTGGTCCTTACTTTTCTGAAGAGCAAACTGAATGAAAAGCAATTATATATTGTGTTTACTTTTTGAATTCTAAAATACTATAAAAGCACTACTCATCTGAACTTAGGTGTGATGAATTGCAGCAACTCTTCTGGTAACTACCATACCCCAGAAGCTCCCACTACCACGACCTAATTTTTCCAGCCTATTTCCTCTCCTGGCCTAAGAAAGCTCAAGCTCTTCCCTACAACTTCAGTTTGGTATGTTTTGTCTTTTGAATACTTGACAAAGGTGTGCTTGCCTGGAAACAAACTCAGTTTCCAGAAGTATAAAGTAAGCATTTTTCTGCCAGCTTTTTGAAAGACAAGAAACAGTAGCTTAAATACCCATTAGATTCCTCAATTTCAAAGTTGAAAAGCTTAATTAATAAGGTGGTATTAATATTGCTAACAATTCAAAGGTCAGAATCACCATGTTGAGACACGTTTCAACTCCTTTGAAAGTGTGAATATATTTGCATATCTAGCAGAAACTAAAGATATTATCAAAATCACATGCAGCTGAAGAGGAAATTTATTAAAACAAAGAAAGGAAGTCTGTGAGGTTTCTGTTAGAGTTAACACCAGAAATCTGAGGTAATCTGTCACAGCCATGGACAGCCCCAGGATAGTTCTGGCAATCATTTCATCTGGTCTTTTCTAGTCATCATTTGGTCTGACCTTTCCTGGTCAGTGTTCCCTCTGTTCTGCAAGTTCATATTTAGAATATTTAGAAAACCAATTAGAAAACACTTTTTTCTTGTCCTCAGGAGTTCCTTTCGTATGCACAGAATAGATATGACAGGGATTTTTGTGGTTATGATCATCAAGTTGCTTTTCCTTTTAATAAGAGACATCTAACTTCCTGTCTTCTACTCATCCTTCCAGGAACAAAATAAAGTTCCAAGGAAGTCTCAATTCAACACATTTCATTACAGGTCAGGTTTTGTTCCTAAATTTTATAAGAGACAATATTGACACACAGGTACTTGTGACTGATTACTTAATATATTCATACTTGAGGATTGTACTTGAGCAGGTCCTAAACAAGCACTGGCAGATCACTACACCATTATAGAAACACATGAACTGTGTCTCCTAAGTCCTGTCTTTTCATTTCACATCCAGTTTACTTCTTATTTATAAAAAAGCAGGTAATGTGGCAAGCAGGTCACTCAGTGCTTGGAAAGTTTTTTCTGCTCTTTCTTTTATGAATGGTCTCTGCAGGTTTCACAGAATCATCAAGGCTGGAAGAGATCTTCAAGATAATCTAGTTCCACTGTCAATTTAGCACCACCAAAATCACCTCTAAAACATATGACTAAGTGCAACAGCTAGACACCTCTTTAACACTTCCAAAGATGGTGAGGCCACTCTAGGTGGGGGTCAGCTGCTTCTCCCAGGCAACTAGTGACAGGATGAGAGAACATAGCCTTAAGCTGCACTAGGGAAGTTTAGGTTGGACATTAGGAAGAATTTTTTAATATAAAAGGTGAGTAGACATTGGAATAGGCTGCCCAGGGAGGTGAAAAAGTAATGAGAAAACACTAGGCTTTAGTACTGTTTTCTTCTCTCTCTGCTGGGAAATCTGAGTCTCAAATGATAAACTCAAGCTAATCTCTATCTACTAATTTAACAAATTACTCCCTGCTGTCCACTCCTTCTGCAAAGGTCACTGTTTCAACAGTAATATAACTGAAAAAAAACCCCAACCAGTATGTCTATACCTCCATGTTTTCAGAAGAAGAGAAGTAAACAAGTGCCCTGTGGCAGCCACCAAGAGCCAAAGAAGAAAGAAAGGACATACAACTTCCAATCACCATGAAGTGTCTGCCTGGACAGCTCTGTGGTGGTTCCTTATGTCATCAGCTATAGCTTTCATGATCTGCTGCTATGTTATCTTCAGAAACAGACTGACACAGGCAAAAGTCACATATATAGGAAATGTCAGTCTCAATAACTTTTCTTAGTATTACTGGCACCATGAAAACGTTGGAGAGATTTTTAATCTAGTTAAAGACTAGTAATAACTAATATACTAGTTCCTCTATTACTTTTTTTTCTAATTAAAAAAATTGCAGAAATAACAGTATATCTTTATGCCTTCCACCTAGTTGTGTATTTGTGTAATGACAAGACCATATTACATAAAAAAACAGGCAGTAAGCATATATAGCAGCTTGTTCTTGAGGTGAAGATTAACAATAACAAGCTTAGAAATTCCCATGAAGATTGCTCACACATCAAAAATACTCATTTAGATTGTTGCAGATTCTGAGAAAATATAATTTCTTTGAATTAGCTGGTGTTTTAAAAGTTTGCATTGCAATAGAAGATGTGATAGAAACACATTTTTATTGAATGAAAACTTAGAATTTTGAAACAAAATGCCATACAGGTGAATTCCATTAGTCCTCTGAGTGTAAAGGAAGATATAAAACATTACCAGTAATGGTGAAAAAACAAAAGGTCTCGTTTCAAAATGCACAATCCTATTGCCTTTGGAACTGAAACACTTTCCAAGGGGTCAATTTTGAAAAGATGGAAATTAATTCATTTTTGAGGAAAGGCACCATCATTGCATAAAATTGGAGGGCAATACATCTTCCGTGTAATACTGGAGGAAATTATGTACAAGAAAATGAACAAAGAACTGTTGGAAAAGTACAAATGAAGGTGCTACTTCAGCCAAAGGGGCAATTTCTATTCACCTCTAGACTGAGCTGTAGTTAGTTCAGCTGAGGGCCTTTAATATGGGAAGGATCTCAACATATCTGTACTCAGAACAGAATAACTCTGAAGGGTTTGAAGAGTGCTACATACTTTTTTTGTATCAGATGCTCAGAAAGGGAAATGCCTTGAAAATATTTTACCTCTATTCTCAAAGATGTCTAAGTTTACATCTAACTCATAAAGAAAGTATATTGCTATTAACTTCTTCACTTCCACTTACATCTTAGTCCATCTCAAAGCATGTGAATAGAAGACATCACATAAACTGAGAAATTCTCTTTATCAATCAACAAATTAGAGAGAAAAAAAAGAAACTAATAACATCACAAATCTGCAGAGATGCGATTTAACTTAAAGGGGAATTCATTTAATATATTTTGTTTTGCAAGGAGGAGCATGGAATAAGCTAATACTCTATAATCCATATAGTTTATGAGAATGCTATAAGGAATAAAATAAATAATTGTATAGGAAAGAATATTGCATAGCATTAAAAAGTGAAAATAATTTTATAAAAAATAAAATAAATCTTTGTTTTGTGATAGTAAGTTCAAAAAACAGCATGAATATGTATTTTGTAAAAAAAGTTACCATTAATTTTACAATAAAACACACAAACAAAAAGCTGAGAAATACTCAGGAGTCAGTGGCTAAATAAATGGTTTTTCTGATAACTGAAACAAGGCATAATTTGGTGAACACTTTTACATTTCAATAAAAGCTCACAGCTTTTTTTTAATTCCCCTTTTAATAATACTGGTACACCAGAGCAGCGTTCAAAGTTCAAATGAATTCAGCAATGGCTCATACAGTTTTGCAAAGATCTTGCTAAACCTAACAGAAGGTTTGTTTTGGGTGGGGATATGTGCAGAGCAAAAGCAAAGATGAGATGATAGGGCAAGATAAAATGTGATCTAGTGTGTGGTGCTATGTTCATTCATCAATTTAGTGTTCTGACCTACATGTTTCTAGAAAGACCACAGACTAATTTTACCAAGGCCAGAGAAAAGATAGAAGAAAATGAATCGTTCAAGTGCCCCATCATGAGGAAAAAAAGGGGGAAGGCTTAAATGTGGCTTATCGTAAGAAGGGGCAAGCAAAATTTCCTTAGGATACTTTTGAGCCAGAGAGCTGTGCTCATTTAAACTCTGAGCAGGTGACAAGCTGCAGGCAGTTGATCTAATAGTATGAACCCTGACTGCTGTATGCAATTGCTAGGTGAATAGAAAATAGGCTTGTTTGTTCTCAATTTATTCACAGATGCTTGAAAGCTAGGACCTGACAGGCCTTAATTGCTGTTTTGCCTTCGTATTGATACAGAGGGCAGAGGCAGGGAGTCTCATTTTAATGTCTGGTCTAAGAAGCTAAAAGATATTTGCCTGACAGATACATCTGAAGGGCATATATTTGTTCAGCAGCAAGCTGGGGCTGTGGAAAATGCCTCTTCTGAATATCTTAACAGGATGGTAAATGCTGGAGCCTTGTGATCTTTGTGGGACTATCTAGTAAACCTCTGATATGGAGAATGGCAAGCAACAGTCTCACTGGGAAGAATATCTACAACAAAAACAGAGGAGGGAAAAAATACTCATTCAGCCATTACTGAGGTTTCACTCTGCTCTCAGGAAAACACAATGATTTTTCTAGAGAAGTATTCTATGACATATGTTGTCATGTAGAATTTTTGACAAAAGAGGCATCTAACAGAGGACTATTTTCTCCATTAAAGCAAATTATTTATCAAGGTGTAACTTTGACAAATTTAAAAGATATATTATCTTTGTGAACTTCCAGGACACTTTTGCACGTACGGAGCAGTTATTTTACCTTGTACTTGAAATACCTGATCTTATTTTGGTTTTGATGTGAATCATAACTAATTGCATACCCCTAAAATTTTGATGACTCTGTAAAAAGATATTATTTGCTATGACCTTTTAAAAAAAGTGGTCGTGTTTGCACAATTACAAAAACTAAAATTCT
>NW_008658616.1:162710-171703 GCF_000695815.1 Acanthisitta chloris | reverse complement strand
AGAAGGTGGGGTAGATCTCAGCACAGGACTGCTGAGGAACATCTTGTTACTGCCCTTGCTGTGAACTATCAACTGGTGTCATTAGGTGGTCTGTTTAGATGGACTTGGTAGTAATAGTTTCCCCGTGTTTGAGTCAAAGAGGATGAAGATAAACTCCTCCTCTGAACATTGTTCCATAAAAATAAATTGTTTGCAGTTTGATGACGAAAGAGATTTTAGAATATTAATGTCCTAGTCTCATTCTTTCTAATGCTGCTGATATTTCATTCTGTTATCAATTCACCAAAGCTATTAGTGGTAAAAGTGAACTCTGGGATTTTTTTACAAAACCCAAGAAATTTCTGCAAACAGGGAAGAGAGGGGAGACTAAAATAGACATTTTCAAGGTGTTGATCAAACAAATGTAAAAAACACTGGAAATTTCTTTTCAGGGTGTCCTTGGATTATTTCAAGGGTCTTTAAACATCTTGGCTTCTTGTTTTCTAATTTGCACATCTAAGTCTGAAGTACATAAGTTGTAAATCAAAAGTATTTCAATCTTTAAATGTTGCTTAAATGCTTCCATGCATCCAAAATGAAACACTTTAATGTAAAAATGATAAAAATATTTTGTTCTTTAGGAAAGCTTCTATTTTACTGTTTCTGCTGATTTAAAACAAACATACAGACACGGATACCAAATCTATGCCTGATTTCAGTCTCCAGTTACAGCATTTTCCACCAAGTGAACCCAGTGCCATATAAAAATTGTTCCACTCTAAATGCAAGAGTTATTTTGATTGTCTTTCATGCTTCACTCGCCCTCTCTGAGGCATGGCAGTGTTCACGGTTGTCACTTCTAGCTTGCACTGTGTAATGATGAGTGGACTGCACTATAGCAGAGACCTGAAAAGGGCAGACACATAAATTAGAATGGCAGGTTTGCCACCTTCTGAAGAGATGCGATGTGCAGTCTTTTCCTGCACGATAATGAAGTAGTGTTAGTTTTTGTAGCATCTTCACGGCTTTTGTATGTTAGGGTGGCATTAATTCTGAGCAATCATCCTGAATTCATTTTGGCTGTCCATGTGTACAGATCACACACAAATGCAAGAACATGTCTTAGCCCCTTCTTTTGCCCTGGACAGGGAATCCAGGACAATCTATATATAATCTCTGCCTATGCAGTTTTTTGTAGTTTTATAGGTATTTTGCTCCTTTCTCATGAATCTGTTCAAAACACTGACCATCATAACAGCTGTACCCAGTGCCAGCACAAAAGACAAACATTTTAATTTTACTGAGCCACTAACAGAGAGTACAGGATGTCCAAATTCAGCGTTCTGTATGTGAATCCAAATGAGAGCCATCTGTAGACATGAAGCAGAATCTATGCTATCCTGTAAGTGCTAGAGCACATATGAGATTAATTGGTTTTCACTTCAAAAATACCACTTTTCTAAGTGCATTATTATTTGTTTTGAAGACAAATGAAAAGAAGGAAACAATAGGCTGTGCAGAACAAAACAATTTAGTTAGGAAATAGGCATTAGAAAAGCAGGATATGTGCCATATTCAAAGGTCATTTACCAACAGGATATTTGAAAAATTACAATGAGCATGTCTGTAGTACATATGAGTCTTGAAAGAAATAATAGCATGTTAAGACATCCTGGAGTGGGGATAGAGCAGAAATCCTTCCCCCTTCATCTAGAGGTGCATGACTTAGCCAAATCAAATACTCAGAGAGCCAATTCCTGTGCCATTATGCCCTGCCAAGCTCTGACTATGGAGTGGCTGTCTGTCTGCCTCAGTGTTTGCAAAATGAGTTATTGAGCCAAATACCAGACTGACTTTTCAACTTGTGGTAAAACAATGGGGTATTAACAGTACAATTATTTCCTGTGTATACTGCCAATCTGAAGAGCATTCACTGTGCCTTCCCTCAGCCTTTCTACAACCAGTGAGAAGGAAGGACTATGTAGATGAAGAAAAAAGGTCTTTCCTTAGGAAAACTCAATCCTTTTTTTTTCAGCTAGGTTTTATAAGCTGTTAGTTTCCATGTTGTTATTACCTTAGCTTAAAAAGCACTTTATACTGCTGTTTCTCCATCGTTAGTAATATTTTGACTTTTTAAGTTTCTCTGCACTATCCAGATAACATTGGACTCACAAGTAACAAGAATACAATTAATACAGTAAAAATCTTATGGTTGTACCTTGTCAGCCTACATGAAATCTGTGAGGAGAGCAGAAAGAAAGGCTGCAAGAGGAAAGGACTTGCAGAAGACAGTAGGAAGTCATGCAAATTTAATGTAAATAAAATAGCTCCCAGTTACCCACAGGCATCAAAGCTGCAAGGAATGGATTTTTGCCTGGTGATTAAGGCAACTCCTAACCACTCTCTCAGATGCTATCCACTCCTAAGACATTATTTACTGAAGAACTAGGAAGAAAACCCAGCCTGAGGAGAGCTGAGATGCTTTAATTTGAACTAAGTTTTCAGGGAAATTTAAAGATAGGTAATAGGAAGAAGAAATAGTTTGGAGAAATCTACAAGAAGTAATTCTGGCTCACCTTTTCATTTCACATTAGCAAGAAATGCAGGACCTATAAAATATCATTTAAACTATTATTCTTCAAATTTATATACATATATACTTATATACACATGCATACATAAATATTCCTGTTATGTTGCTACCTCACATCTGCTGTCAGAAGCCAAACTTAAGGTACCTTAGTGTCTTTGGCAGACCAAATATAGCTAAAGGATACAGCTATATCAATTTGCTAAAAATAAGGCTATCTGCATGATAAAAGAGAAAGCTAGCTTTTTCATGCAAATTACAGAAATTAATTCTATATGCAGTTAATTAATATCCTCAATATTTTCAGGCCATGTATAAATTATTTATCTTTATCATTACTATTACCTATCTTTTTTAATTAGTTTATAACCACAAGGACATTACTATAACTTTTTGCTACTATATTTCAAAGTATTTTAAAAAGGCCAAATATGGATGAGGAAATAAAGTCAAGTTGTCTTGTTTAAAGATACCTAGCCTACCAGTGTCAGAGCCTGAACTCTCCAAACAAAAATACTGCTTCTAATATCATGACCCCAGACATAGCTCTCCATGTCACCATGGTGTACTGCAACATGAGCTTGAGCCGGTAGAAGCATCCCCTTATTTTGAGAGTTGGTTTGCAGCAGTTCACATGTCACGAGAGTGAATACATAAGTGCTTTGTTTAGTTGATAACTTGCAGGAAGAAAAAACTCTCTATTCTGCCCCAGGTCTGTATACTAATGCCAAACAAGAAAGGAAATTCTCCAGTATACTCTTAGTGTGAAGAGAATGAGCACAGAAGAGCTGCCTCACCCATGTTTTAGTACTTCATATTGTCAGGATTCCAAGGCTTCTACTGACTGGTGACAGCAGAGCAGCATCAGCCCTTTCTGCATTTTCACTCTAATTGTCCTTATTCTTCGTCTTCTTCGATTAATCAGGAATAACAAATTAACAACACTGGTGCATGCAATGTTCCATCCTGATAATCTTCCGATATTGAAAGCCACTCTGGTGGATGTGCTATTCTTTAAGAACTCTAGATTTTTCTACACATTGTTTGAGGATTAAAATTAATGACATGCATGTGCAATAGGTTCAGCACATCCCAGTTGCAAGAACCTATTCAGACTCAGCTGTAGCAGTTAGAAGTGGAAAATTCCAGGCTTTCTAGATATTACACAGCTTGGTTAAAGCAGTAAAGATGCCATTGATTAATATCCACCATTGATCCACACATGATTTAGAGATGGAGAAAGAGGCCTTGTTCCAGAAATAATAGGTATATACAAGCTCTATATATTCTACAAGGAGTGGGATCTTCTGCATAATTTGTAATTTTTTTAAACAAAATGTTACCAATTTATGATAAATATATACATAGGTAAAAATATGAGCCAGTTATTTTGGTCTCCCTATGACTAAATGACAATCTCTTCTGCTCATATAAACCTTGGAAAAAGCCCATAATGAAATAGCTTCCTGTGTGAACACAGCAACCGATGAAAACAATTATTTGTTGGATCCCAGCTGTGGCACTGAAGTAGAAGAAAAATGCAACTTTTGAGTAACTGCATCAGCATCCTCAGATCTGCAGTTAGATATTCTATGGGGTGCTAATCCTGTCAAAAGTATCCATCAACACCTGCATATGTCCAAATACTCAAGCTGCTGCATGGATGTCAGATCCACCTCATTATCATTAGAGCATGCCTTGCAATCTAAAGGTAGGGCAATAATTTCAGGAAAATGAAAGGCAAGAAGCAATATTCATCATGCTTCTACTTTCTTTTTCTGAACTACAAGACAAAATTTGCAAGTAGCCACCATAGATTCTGGGGACATGGTTGTATTCCTGAGGCATCGATCTCTGCATTCAGTCTCACCAACGCTTTAAGCTTGATTTGCTTTGACAAACTAAAGCAGATTTGAAGACAATCAGGGCACTTATATTTCCAGGTAGATTGCACCCTGTATTGAAATAATGAAACAGCATTGTAATGGTGCCAAACCAACAGCCAGTGGTCAAGGTAGGGTAAAAACATATAAATATGGTTTTAAATATTCTATTCAGATTATCTTATCAGAGATGAGCTGTCCTGGATGTAAAAAATTAAATAATTAAGATTAAAAAGCAGACATGAAAACATTCTGCTTAACCTCCAGAGTGTCAGAGCATTTTAACTCTTACATAGTGCAGAGCAAACTACAGCTCCTCAGATTCCAAGACTATTTCAGTGCTAATGCAGAAGCATTTCAGGAAGAAGTGCAAAAGCAACGACTGAACAAAATGCTCTGCAGAGAAGCAGTGTCCACAAAGGTATCAAATCAGAGTTCATTATATAGACATGTATTCTCATCTTAACATCCACACTAAGTTTATGGTGATTTCTGCAATCTCCCAAGCTCACTGAAATGAGCAATGAGAAGTGCTTTTTTCTATTCCAGCATGAGTTTAGCTCACATAACTTTTCCGACCCCATTGAACATTTTCTTTCAATAACTATTATTTACAAGTTTATAAAGTGACTTTTCTTTTACCTTTCACCTGCTTTGAAAAATGAGTTTCTTCATAGTAAGATTTAAGACATCTCTTCTCCCCTCGTTTAACATATGTACTGATTGAACTAATTTCAAATTGGGCTGCAGGCTATTTTGGGCAAAGGTTGTTTCCAGCAGGGTATTTGCAGAGCACTTAATACAAATGAGTCTGCTACAATTGGGCATTAGCAGAGTACAACAGCAGGTGTTATTAACAACAACAGCAGCTTTAGGTTCAAAGATCAGGTGAGGTGATGTCTGAAAACAAATGAGACAATTCCATTCTACTGGCTGGTGAGTAGGGATAGCTTCACAAAATGAATTCAGTGTTTGCAGCTTCTGCTGAGAACACCAGATTGATGGGAATCTTGGCTGATGCCACTTGTCAGAGCTGTCAGAGCATAACCTTGATGTGTACATTGCAGACTGCCTGCTTCTCTCTGTCACTTTCATTATATGCCAAGCTCTAATTTGTTGATTACAAATTGATGGTCATTTTGGCATTATTGATTATCTTCTTTAAAATTCTTAATACTACTTCTCCAACCTGCTCTTTATGTAAGCACAAGAGAGGTACAAAGTAACAGCTAAGAAGCCAGTTTATTTGGCATATTTGCAGAATAGTAACTGGAATTAAGCTAGGATATGTTTCTAATTTTTTTGACTGAGCAATTTTCTAAATGGAAATAAATTGCTATAAATTCAACCTGCAACACAACTAGTAAGGTAATTTAAAATTTTTAAGCCTGGAATGGCATCATATTATCATTTTAAGTCTAACTTGCAGTGAACATCAATGGAGAGCTATCCACACAAAGATTTTAGTAACAACATGCAATGTGTATGAAATTGCTATCTATAATAGGAAAAGCATGACAACTCATGGCAAATTAACATCTTTTTGTCACTAAAACTGTCAGTGCAAAATTGCTGTAGAAATTTTAATAATATAATGGGCAAGGTGAGACTTGAAACTGGTGGGATTATACAAATTAAATGATACCAGAATTAATGGACAAATTTTGTAACATAGTGTAATATTGGAAAAGTGAAAACATGTCTTAAAGGTAGAATACTTGATACATATTAAATCTTAGAAGCTGTAAAGATTTTTAAATCTTCTGGTAATAAGTAAGCATTTCATATCATTCAGAGAAAAAGCTGCTATATGACTGACATAGAAAAGCAGTTTCATAGAAGAAAAATCATAGAAAATATGTCATATGTTTATTATTACAAACTGTGCATTTAGTGCAGTCTGTAAAGTGGAGAAACTTCATATCTTCCAGAAAGCTCAGAAGATAATAACTTGGTAGACACACAGAGAGTGTTTCTAATGCCTAACAGTAGGTATTCCATGCCATTTTTGACCCTGGAATAATTACATGGGACTAGCTTATATGACATATGACCCACAAGAGACACAGGTCCTTTGAAGATTCCATTTGGCTTGACACCCTAGCACATCTATAACAGCACTAGATGACTGAGTTTAAGAATATGAATTCTGTGTTCACCGTTGCTTAGCTCTCTTGCTCAAGCAGCTGATAGACATCTTTGCCCTCGTAGCCCTCCATTCTCTCTTCTCTTTTCAAGAACTCATCCTTCAGGGGTCAATACAGGGTCCAATCCTCTGTTACGCCATCATTATTGATTTGGATGATGGTACAGAATATACCCTCAGCAACTTTTCTGATGGCACAAAACTGGAAGGTGTGACTGATACATCAGAGGATTGTGCTGCCATCCAGACAGACCTCAATAGGCTGGAGAATTGGGCAGCTGAAAGAAGTCTC
The DNA here is from genome assembly GCF_000695815.1 of Acanthisitta chloris. Taxonomy (NCBI): domain Eukaryota; kingdom Metazoa; phylum Chordata; class Aves; order Passeriformes; family Acanthisittidae; genus Acanthisitta; species Acanthisitta chloris. Next base: position 164,813 of record NW_008658616.1, on the reverse strand, counting down.
ATGAAGTTCAATAAGGGGAACTGCAAAAGCCTGCACATGGGGAAGAACCACTCTATGCACAAATGTATGCTGGAGGCAACCCAGCTGGAAAACCCATTAGCCCAAAAGGGACAGAGGGTCATGGTGGCTCCCAAGCTGAGCATGAGTCAGCAATGTATTCTGGTGCAAAAACAGATATTGGTGTCCTCAGCTGCACTAGGAGGATTGTTACCAGCAGGTCATGGGAGGTGATCCTTCCCTTCCACTCAGCACTAGTGAGACTACGTCTGGACTATACTGTGTCCAGCTCTGTGTTCCTCAGTGAAAGACAGACATTGTAGAGTCCGACAAAGGGGCCAAAGATGATTAAGGGGCTGGAGCATTTGTCTCATGAGGAAAAGCTGAGAGAGCTGGGACAGTTTGGCCCAGAAAAGAAAAGGCTCAGGGGGGAATCTCTTTAATGTGAACAATTATCTGAAATGAGGGTGTAAAGAACATGAAGCCAGGCTGTTTTCAGTAGTGTTCAGTGACAAGACCAGAGGCAATGGGTGCAAACTGAAACAACAATCGTTCCCTCTGAACATCAGGAAACACTTATTTTGCTGAGCACTGGCACAGGTTGCCCAGAGCAGCTGTGCAGTCTCCCCACTTAGAGATATTCAAAAGCTGTCTGACCATGGTCCTGGGCAACTGGCTCTAGGTGATTTCCTAAGCAGGATTTTGGATCGGATCACCTCCAGAGTTCCTTTCCAACATCAAATTTTCTGGAATTCTATGAAGAGGAAATCAAAAGGCCTTAGATATTGCAAACACTCAACCCACATCCTTATACACCTAACAAAAATTGCAACATATATGTCCACAAGCTATGAACAACCTAGCATATCAGTTTGGGAGCCTGTGCCTCCAAAGTCTCTCTCAGAACAGAGGACTGTGTGCAATCTCAAAAACAACCTCCTAAATTGTTCATTACAGATGAACAACTATGTGTATGTTCTGGAGAAACTCATGTATGGCTCTGTATGCACCCACCTATGATTCAGGCACACCTACACAGTAGTGCATGCATTAAGCACATATTTACATAATCATGTAAAACATTCATCTGTATGCACAAAATTAGATTCATAGGATACAACAGACAGCACCTCTACATTAATGTGCCTCAAATTTCTTGATATTTGGGGCTTCTCTCCAGATTAATAGATACCCATGGGTAACCCCACAAATATTTCTTCAATTACTGTGGGAAAAGTAGGGTTAATCTCTATCATGAATTTTAAGCCAGTGGCTTTGTGGACATTACTCTATAAGATTTTATCTTCTGCTTTTCTTTTCTGTGATGCAGTTCATTAAGCACATTTCTTCCTCGATCCTGTTGTATTCATTCTGATTCTCTAAAGCCCTCTGAGACCAAGAAAAGCCTCCAGGATATATATGCTCAAAACAAACCTGAAACTCTGGAGAACATTCATTTTTGTTTACGTATCAACATACTCAGCTCCATTTGTTAAATTAAATTAAAATTAAGCAATGAAAAAGCAAGAAACTGTGTAGGAATTAATCCTCTTACACTGCTTGAAAGAATTTCCTTTTCAAACAAGAACATTGTCTCTAACTTGTCATTTGTATTAAAAAACAAACCATCAAAACTTACTACAATACAATGAACACTGCCCAGCTACCTACCTTACACATTTTCCTACAAAATTTGCTGTAAAATGCCTGACTAATATTACAAACTAGCAAATTATCAGAGAAAGAAATCTTATTTTACATATACTGAAAGTGGCTTTGTTAGTAAAAGAAGAAAGAATTAGAAAGCTTTGTTTTCAACCATGACAGCAGATAACCCATACCAGCCAAGCTCTGAACCTGTTAGACATTTTGAAGGTCTCAATATTTGAGTGGAAGCAAGTGAAACAGTAAGTAATTTAAATATTTTAAGTTTATAATTCAGACAGTCTTATCATGCTTTAACTCTTCCTTCATAAATTCTGATTATTCGAATATTCTTTAAAGAAAACTGAAAAATTCCACAGTCTTGAGTACTTACTGTCTGTTTAAAAAAGAATAAGTTTACAGAAGCAGTGTTTGGGTTATGGTTCAGTCTTAGAGGAATTC